>NW_028247877.1:0-77623 GCF_964263255.1 Lissotriton vulgaris
CACATATTCAGTAATTTTAACATGTACTTCATTTTAACATGTACTGGAGCCTTTTTGAAGGCGCTTGACAACGTCATTACCCCTCGTGCCTTTCGCTATTCTAAGTTTTTACTTCTGGGGGATTTTAATATCCACTTGGATGCTCCCGATGCACTTGACTCTGGGGCTCTTTTGGATTCACTGAATTTGGCTCAGTTGATTCAATGGGTTAAGATGCCATTGCATTCGGGTGGTCATCTTATTGATTTGGTGTGCACTAATCTTGATGTAGAGGTAGGGGATCCAGAACCCGTTACTTGGTCTGACCATTATTTGATCAGGTTCTCCTGGCCCATGGGAAGGTTTTCTCGAAGTCCTGTTCTGCCATCCGATCTGCACCCTCGGAAGATCAATCTACCGGCCCTCTCGGAGGCTTTGCTTCTGGCACGCCCGGTTCCCGCTCCTAGTCTTGAAGGGGCGGTTGACAGCTTTGATTGCTGGATTGGCCAGGGGTTAGCTCCAATTCCAAACCAGCCCACTGTAGTAAACAGCGCTCTACAGCCTCAAAGCCTTGGTTTTCAGATGCTCTCAAGGATATGAACCTGGGGTGTAAAAAACTGGAGCGCTGTTGGAGCCAGAACTATTGTACCTCCGGCAAGTCAACCCTCCGTTTAGCGCAAAGGGAGTACTACTTGGCCATTAGGAAAGCCAAAAGTGATTATTATGCTGGAATTATTGCTATGGCTAGTAACAACAGCAAGGAGATCTTTGCCATTGTCAAGAGCTTTTTATCGCCTTGTGTGGAGCAAAGGTATCTTCCTGTCTCCCAACAATGGTGCAAGGAGCTGTCTACCTTTTTTGATGATAAGATATCAAGGATTCAGGACAGCATGGGTTCACATTACAGGGAACTAGGGATTCCTCCTGTGGTGTCTTCCCCCATTTCCAGCATCCCTACCCCTCGGTTCACACTATTTATGCCTGCTGCTGAGAACGACATTCTGGCCATCCTGAGATCTCTCAAGTCGGGCTCTCCTAGTGATGCCTGCCCAGCTCGAGTATTAGCTGGGGTGGCCGAGGAGGTTTACCCTGAAGTAGTGGCAATCGTCAATCTCTCCCTTCAGACCCCCACAGTTCCCGTGCGATGGAAACAGGCTAAACTGTTACCCCTTCTCAAGAAACCTTTGTGGGACCCTTTGGTTCCAGCTAATTATCAGCCTATTTCTCTCCTAGCAGCCCTGGCCAAGGTTTGTGAGAAGGTGGTTTTTTTCGACAGCTCATGACCTTTGTTGAATCATCAGATGCTTTACACCCGGTCTAGTCTGGGTTTAGAACTGCCTATAGCACGGAGACCGCTCTGGTGGAGATGTCGGAAGCAATCAGGGAGTGCATGGATGGAGGCGGCAGGGTGCCCTTGATTTTACTTGACCTCTCTGCCACCTTTGATACGGTGCCACAACAGCTACACCTTGCCCTTCTATCTTCGATCGGCGTTGCCGGTCTGGCATAGGAGTGGGTCAAATCTTTCCTGGATGGTCATACGCAGCAGGCCTGCATGGCTCCTTTTGCATCCTATGTCAGGAAACTCTCTACGGGGGTTCCCCAGAGCTCTACGTTGAGCCCTCTGCTTTTTAACATATATCTGACCCCTTTGATTTATCTGGCAGAGGAGCTAAGAGCAAAAATTAGAGCGTATGCGGACGACACCCAGTTGCTATTTACCTGGAAGGGCTCGAATCTGGACACTCACATTGCCCAGACGTGCCTAGCATCCGTATTTTGCTGGCTTGTGCAGGCCCATTTGAAGTGGAATGGGGACAAGTCGGAGGTCCTCTTGTATGGCCAGTTCTCTCCGGACTTCAGGCAGTCCCTGTGGCACCCATATTTCCCTTGTCCTAACTCTGAGGGAGGCCCGGCAAAAAAATGAGGGGTGTGGTTCAGTGAGGATCTCCGGTTCGCTGATCATGTCAAAAAACTTACTGGTGTCTGTTTTGGCACCCTCGTGGCTTTAAGAAGGTTCTTTCTTAGAGAGGCCAAAGAGACGGTAGCCGGTGCTTTGATTCTCTCCCACCTTGACTATGCCAAGGCTTTCTTCATTGGCATTCCTGGGTATTTGCTGGAAAAACTGCAAATTATACAGAATGCAGTAGCCAGACTCCTGTTTAACATCTCTAGGAGATTTAGTGTTCGGCAGCATTTGCGGTATCTGCATTGGCTGCCTGTGGCACAGCAGGTATAATTTAAAGCCCTTATCCTTTCGCACAGGGCCCTTCATGGCCAGGGTCCCGTGTATCTTAGGCGGTGCTTCACTTTATATGTGCCCAATCGATCTCTGCGGTCTGCTTCTCTACGTTGGATGGTTAATCTGCGTTTCCGCAGATCACGTTTGGGAGGCCAGTCTCTCTCCGTTAAAACAACAGCGGCGTGGAATGCGCTCCCCTTGGATCTTCAGCTTATTCAAGACTTCCGGCTTTTAAAAAAATGCTTAAAGATGCATCTGTTCAATCAGCTCTTTTAAATAGCTCCTGCTTGCTCCACCCCAGCTCACTCCCATGCCAGGACACTCAAGGGTATTTGTGCACGCTACAAGCTCTTTATAACATAACATATCCTTTTGGGCATAAAATACATTTGGATATATTACTAGCAGTACTAGGCCCACTCACATCATTATGATTTCAATGGTATGTACACTATGGACAATTCCTAATCCAACCACCCCAATAGAGAGAGCATACTTATGTGGTACGACAGACTGTCCACCCCAGGCCCACCCTAGCAATCGTATACTATTGTCTCACATGGTTATAGGGTACACCCCAGGAAAACAACTGTAGGAGGCTGGCTTAGTATATGGTGCACACTTATTTAAGTGGAGCACCTTGTACTAATCAAGACAACCCTTATGGTGATTTTAGTGGTCTTAGACAACCTTTGAAAGCTCTCTAAGTGGTAGCTGTGGAGATAAGCCTCCAGGCTTAGTCCATAAAGAGTGTGAAGCATCTTGTTTTACCAGTACTAATCATATAGTGTAGTTTAAGTGAACAAGAACCATATAGTGTAGGTATAAAAATATGTATTTATTGTAAACACTCACTAACACATTGCAATATCTCCTCCCTGGTGATATTATCATAACACACTTTCCTACTTCAGTAGTATAGAAAAAGTAAGTAGCACAAATATACACTGGTCTCCAGGGGGAGACCAAACCATATACTAAGAAAGTGGAATGCTATCCACAACCTAAGTTGAGACTGGACCCAGAAGACTTAGAAGAGCCGGAGACTCAAGGAACCACCCAAGGAAAGTAACCAGGAGCCCCACGTAGGCCGTGTGCAGAGTGGAAACACGACTGCGTGCTCAATACAAGTCGCAGTTGTAGTTTTCAAGAAGAAGGACCCTTCCCAGAGGATCCTGAAGAAACCCCATGGAAGATGCAAGGTTGGGGAGTCATTCCACCAATAAGTTTGTGGAATCTGAGGGTGGATTCAGAATGAGAGGGTACAGAGTCTATGCCACTCAGGAGTAACCAAGAGGCACGGAAGACGAATGCCCACTGATGTCAGAAGATGCAGGAGAGTTGACAGTGACCTTAGCGATGTACCTGTGCTGCCCAAGCGAAGCCGGGGAAGACCAAGAGCCATTCACAAGCTGTCCCACATTGGATGTAAAGAGCCATGGGTCGGTGTCCGTGAGGAGCACCCACAAGCCTTGGCAGCGGCAACAAATGTGGCAGACAAAAAAGGTGCAGTGTTGGGACCTGCAAGGTTCAAGGGAATCACCAAGTGCAGGTGAGTCACAGTAGGCCCCGAGCAAACAGGGGAGCCCACTGGCACCAAAGAAGACACTCAAGAGGACCCATGGTCCAAAGGCACACAAGTCGCAAGAGGACCTTGAGCAACTCACCTATGATGCAGAGGTACCAGCATGCAGAGGATGTGGTGAGGGCAGAGATCTTAGTAGCAAGAAATATTGGAAGCTGGAGCTTCTTGGAGCTCAAAGATCTCTGGAGAAGAGAGTAACCAAGCATTGGCAATATCAAGTCAACACAGTGCATGTGGGTACAACTCCAGCGGTTACGACGACGGATACTGGTTTCAAACTTGCTATTAAGGCAGGGCAGGGCTCAACAGAGTTGCAGAACCACCACCTGTGTTGCTGAACCTTTTGGAGTTCCTGGGAGCTCAGGATCAGCAGACCGGTCAGCTTCATTTCAGTGCATCCAGATGTAGGGGAGTGACTCCTTCAATCCAAGGGAGATTCCTTTGGGTGTCTTAGATGTCCACAGGCCTGGAGAAGAACCTGTATAGAGCACAGGCACAGACAACGCAGAAGACTGGCAGGACGATGAGAACAGGAGCATCAGAAGTCTTCCAGTTGCGGTCTCGGTTCCCAAAGTTATGTTATGTGATGTTAGTATGAATTTGTAGAGCGCACGTTCACCCTGGGGTTTCTTGGCACTGTGTACCGCTGGGGAACCCGTCCAGGCTTTCCCTGTGAGATGGTCCCTATTGGGCATCCCCAAGGTGAAGCCAGGCATCCCCGGCAGAGAGGGGGCCGTCTGGAGATTAAGCAAGCTATTGCCCAGAGTTGCAGCGTGGGACCCATGGTTAGAGAGGCACCGAGGCGAGATTTATCGAGCCCGCTGACATTGGTTCTGTACCCTGCGCGTAGGGAATTGAACCCTGGTCCCGGGCCGACCTCTGCTTCTGGGTCTGCCGTCTCTAACCGGTGAGCCACACTTCTCCATGTCCAACAGTGAAGTCCAACAAAGTTCATAGTGCCCAGACTGTTGGAGATGAAGTGGTTTCAGATCGGAATCATGTCCCGCAATGAATCTAAAGAACTACTCAAAGGTAAACCCTTAAGTACCCTAAAGAAAGGGTTGGGATATTTCAGGGGGTCCCTCCACAGGAGGGGCTGGACAGTGGGGGTGATACTCTCATGTCCTTTGTTCAGTTACGCACCGGAGTGGGAGCCAACAACTCCCAGAACTGGTTCCAATCGGAGTATGCAAGGATACCTACAACACCATTTACGCTGCTGGGGTATGATTCCAACATGTTTGATGCCAAACATGCCAGGGTTCATTACAGCCAGTTTAGAGTTAGCCATTGCGTAATGACGCATGGCCACTCTATGTATAGTAATGGCTGTTGCACTTACAACGCCTGGAGGGCGTTGAAGACCATGCTCTTTTCCCAAGCCTACAATTAACAGATCATACCACGCTGCTTTGTTCTCAGCCTGTCCTTGAAGCGCCAAGAAACCGTTGGTGTACGTGCGCTGTATAAATAATTTTTATCATATCATATCATTATCAGAATGGACTCCGGCATTTGTAGGTGTTTCCTACTCATGCAGGGGCACCCCCACACTTATAACCAAGCCCCCTGCCTTCAGAATTAAAAGGCCTGCTTTTGGGGTGACTTATAGATTTTAAGTGTAGGGACCTCAGATATAAGTGAACGTTTATTTGTTGTAAGTAGTGGTAGCACCAACTTACACAGACTGCAATGGGAGGCCTGTAGTCACAATTTGAGATTTCTCCCATGGGTAGCATAGTAAATGCTTCTGCCCCTGGGCGACCCCGGGTATTCCTCTGCCCTGTATAACTTAGTACTATGTACTAGGGACTTACAAGGGTACACCAGTAGCCAATCTGGGGGGTACTGAAGTACTCTCCATAGTCCAATTTAGGGTGGAAGCACAGAAACGGGTGTCCTGATTAGGAAGGTCCCATTCACACTAGTCAGAAAAACAGAATGACACCAGCAAAAAGTGGGGGTAACCATGAAAGCAGATCCTACTTTCCTACACAAACGATTCGAACATACACAACAATGGAATACTTTTAGCAGCACCTCAGGCTGTAGCCATGTGGGTTAACCCTTGTGAAATGTATTGTGCTTTTGGCATAAAATCAAAGTCTACAGTAGCTCTGCCAGTCAGTGACATGAATCACAGGCACTGCACAGGCTATCACCCCCGCATTCACTCTGCACTACTACTTGGTTCTACAGTTATCAGCCGGTCCGTAAATAATGCTCTTGTACACATACGCACTCGGCACCCTAATGTTGTAAGCTATATTTTGAACCACCTTTTCATTTAGGACACAGGGAAGTTTCTCCTTAAACACCATTGCTGCCTTTCGTCTTTAAAACGATATATGTGCTTAATTATAACTGTATGCAACTTGTTTTATAAAGGGTTAACATCTTCTGGCATATCAGTTGTTTCCCTTACATATTTGCTCTGGGGCACCAAGCACCCAGGTGCCCTAGTAAACATGTGGGGTTCTTGTCTTGTTGTATTGTTCGATCATTTGTGCTTACTGCCACTTTTTGCCCCTAGTCCACCATCCATATGATGAGTAGTGAGATCATATATACTCATATACTTGTTTCAGTCTCCTTTTAAAGTGATTTTTATCAATTTGGATCTTATTCTGTCAAGATACGTATTTCCTTACATTGTGCTCAGCTTGTATAATTCAACAAACTTTCTCAAGATGGGCCAATTGCCCACTTTTTACAATCTTTAACCCAACAGGTGTCTTATACAGGGCCTCTTGTGCGCTGCTCACAACATAAACATGGGACACAAATGCATGTGACTCACACATGGATAGGACTCTGCATTCTCTACTGGCTTTTTATGCTCATTAACAACCATTTTGCATAGGTATGTACGAACTCCCTTTGCATTTCCCTGTCTTCTGATTTTTTGCTTAGAATACAATATACTGAGCCTTATACACATATACGGACGCTTTACCATACACTCTCTTGCTCTTAACAGATGGCATACCTTGGGATGGTAATTCTCTGAAAGGAAATTTGTTGACTTTTGACATTTCGCTAAAACTGGATTCCCCTCATATCGTAAAGTATACATATTAATTTTTCACTATGTGTATTCATTTATAATTCATCATGCCTTGAGCCAATGGGTTTGCAATTCTATCCTACGCGGTACTTTACACACTATTTTGCCTTCATTTATTTTGGTCGACATGTCTGACACAGAATCTTTATCTCTGCTCACTCTGGTTCAAGAACCGTTTCTGGTGTATATTTTCCATGAGATTGATGAACTGGTGCCCAACCTTACCCTTGCTTTTAAAGTGAACTCTCTGAAGGCAGTTAAAAATGAGTTATTATTGTTAAATTAAATGTTATTTCAAATGCTGTTGGGGCAAATGTAACAGCTGGAAATGGAAATGAGGGCACTAACACAGTATAGGGCTCAGAATAGGTCTTAGAAAATTATTCCTATGCTCAACCCTTGGTAGCTTGGCTGCGAGCAAGCAGGCTTAACTTCAATGACAGGTATGTAAAGCATTTAAAAACACCATTTCAGTAAATAATTAAGACACTGTACAAAATAAAACACTAACACTAATTTATAAATATAGGAAAACATTTGTACTTTTAAAATGACAAAAATCCAAAAGTTCAAAGATTTAGCAATTTCTAGCACATAGAAACCTATAGTGCCTTATCGGGACATCTGGTCACGATAGTCCGGGTCAAAGTCAAAGTTTCAGGCTGACCGCAATGGAACCCTGGGTGGCTACACCTTGGTCACAGTTTTTACTTTCTGACTTAGAAACTTTTCTGGAGCTTATCTTCCCAGGGTCTTTTGAAGCTTTCAGCCAGTCCGGATTCGGTGAGGGTTTGTCGGATTGCCTTGTGACGAGCTCCTGGTCAAACTTATGGAAGTCCCACTTCCGGAGCATTCTAGCGGGACAAACCAAGGATCCAGGCCAACACGCGGTTGAAGGCAGGCGGCTTGGCATTAGCGGTTGCTCCCGGTCACATTTTCTTCGTTCGGACTTAGAAACTTTACAGAGGTTTTTCTTGTGGGGTCCCTTGATGCTCTTCACCAGGCCGGATTCGGTGAGGGTTTGCCGGCCTCAAATTCCGACTACTCCCGGTCAAACTCTGGAAGTAGGACCTACAGAGCGTTTCAGCCGGGCAAACCTGGACAAAAGGCCGACTTTTTTCCAAAGTTGCTACAAAGTTCTCCAAACTTCTGGAACTTATTCCTGAGGATTCCAAGAGGGAAAATGTCTCAAACTCACTCCAACCGCCTGGAAGCTCCAATATGGTCCTTGACATTTGAGGACTTCAGTTCCCATAATCCACTTTGACAAAACCCTTACAAATCCACTGAATTAGAGTTCCAGGTTGAATATCCTTGGTGGTGATGTTCCAGGTGAGCCCTGTTAACATGTAGCTTTCAGGGAGCCTACTCTTTAGTCATTTTACAACAAGGTAATCCACAGGCTGTAGTTTCAGAGGGTGCAGAAGATGCAGTCTTCAGGGTGCAGGCCTTAGGAAATGCACATCAAACTTCCAGCATGGCCAGCCTTGCTTTCTTATGTTTCAAGCAGTATATCTGAAGGGCTCTGCATTTCTCAGATACTTATTCCATTTTCTCTGGGTCAAGCAGGAGTCCACTCCTGTCCAATGGGCTGCAGGGTACTACCCAAAGGTCTGACCACGTCCTGCAGAGTGCTGCACTATTTTGTCCCAGTGTGCATTAATTATTCTGAATTCATAATGGCTGATTTCCCAGCAGGGAGAGAAGAGCTGGCTAAACACACCCCTAGGATGGCTAATCTCGATAGTCTCTCCCATTTGCATCTGGGCATTCCTTCCTTAATCCTTGCATATGGCTGGGGTCACAAGAGTGGAGTTGTAAATGACACTTGGGTCTTCCCCTTCCCTTGAAGTCTATTGTTTACGACTCCTCTCCCTGCTCTGGCATTCCTGTGTAAAGGAACACTGCCCTCCCAGCAGAGCTGGTCAACCCCAGGGGCTCTTTATTACCTCTTCAAAGCAGCCTGGCTAATCCACTTAACTCTGACCAATCAGCACAGACCACTGAAAGACTGAATCTGGGCTTACAAAAAAGAAAGTCTTATAACTTCTTGTATGTACATTTTAGAAGAAATGTAACAATATCTTATTGTTGAGTTTATAATACAATTCTGGAAAGTCTTTGAATGGTACTTTTAGCCTTCTCCTATCAAGAGTTATTAGTTAATAGCCTCTTGCCATGTTACCCTATGTGGCAGGGGATTTACAATGGGACTTGGGCCATTTTCAAGCACCAGGGCTTATAAAAACATATTTTATATGTACTCTACATATATCTGCAGGACAACCACCCCAGGAACACCTAGGGGAGACTTTAGGGGTTCTGACTATGTAACAATATGGCAGATCCTCCCTCCACAGTTCTCCTACCACCAAAGTCGATTTTGGGCAGCACTTTATCACAACGTGGGAAGTGAAATGTGCCATTTCACTTAACCCAGGGCATAAAAAACTCATGTTATAAGGATCTTACTTAGAAATACCTGATCTCTGATCTCCCACTCCTGAAATACCGGGGGGGGGGGGCTGGGGGTACCTAATATGCCCTAACATTGTAGATCAACCCTTTTTAAGTGTCCCAAACACCAAAGTCGAGTTTGGACATAATGTATATTTTAAAAGCAGTCCTGCAACAGAGAGCCACTTTTAACTTACCTTAGGCTTCAGCAGTGCACACATGCAAGTGCAGAAAGGGATACTGGCCTCTAAACTGCCATGCCATATAATATACTAAAGACTGGTAGGTGGTTTCAATCCCCTGCCCCATTATGTACTAGGGCCTATGGTGTAGGTCATGCCAATCACAGAGGTACTCCAACCCGTAGTGCATCCTCATGTATGTAGGTGTTTTCACTGTGTTCTAATTGTGTCTCCTTCAGCATAGCACCGGCCCTTGGCCTGGTTAGGCAGAGCCCAGGATTAGTCAGAGTCAGCTACCACCAGTACCATAATCAAAAGGTTGGCATGGTCCTGGGGCACAGGATGACTTTCCAGCGATTGATAAATAGCTGTACCTCTTTTAAAGTTGTGGACAGTAAAATTAAGCAAGGTTTTGGAGTCTGACATGTTAACTGTTAGAATTAAGGGCGTCTAGTTGGCAGAGGTAGGTACCACTGTCCAAATAGGGACCCTTGCTTCTAGTCAGGGTAAGGAAGAAACCCTCTGAGATAACCCCTGCTCACCCTCTAGGTAGCTTGGCACGAGCAGTCAAGGCTATTCAGGAGGCAATGTGTAAAGAATTTGTACCAACACTCGCAGTAACACAGTGAAAACACCACAAACTGACTCCACAAAAGTTTAGAAAAATAAAGGTATTTAAATCTAAACTACACAAGACCAAAATGACAAAAATCCAACATTCGCAGTTCAAGAATATGGTTTCAAAAGAGTTCTTAAGGTTGCGCTAAAGTTCTTTAGGTTGTGATAAAATAATCCACATTTGCGTTTAAAGTTCACAGTTGCGTCATGTTAGTTCACACTACCTTTAGTTGCGACAAAGTTCTAAAAGCAGAAGCTGGTTCGGTGGAAAACAAGTGATGCGTTGCTCCTGGGACCTTGGGGAGACGTTTGCGACAGCGAGCGTGTTGCGAAAAATCCGGTCTGTATGGGGAGGAAGGCCACTTGTATGGATTCCGGTGCGTAGGTTCCGTAGGAAGTTTGTTCTCACAAAGGCACGATGCGACGATCTTTGGAGTTGCGAAGATCTCTGGGGCGACGATGCGCGGACCAGCTGTGATCTTCTCTCTCGCAGCTCCTCGATGCGATGGCTTTGAGCGATGACTCTCGCAGCGACGTGATGCGGTCCACAAGCAGGCGGTGCGGCGATCTAAACCAGCGACGACAGGCTCTGCAATGACACTTGCAGCGATGTTAGACTTCCCACACCGATTGGGTGTGTCCCGCAAAAGAAGGATGCGACGGCTCTGACAGCGGCAACATGAGCTGGGACGATCTCGACCTTTGTAGCAGCGAGAATTTCCTCGCACTGTCGGGAATGCGCTCCGCAGCGAGCGATGCAATAAATTTTCTGAAGCAAAGTCTCTCAAACCTTTGTCAAAGCCCAGCTCACCTGAGTGTCTGTTCAGTTCTGATGGAGCTTGAAGACAATCTGACCCCACCCTAAATCTGCTTGTTCCAGAACACTAGTTTTAAAACAGTGCACTAAGAACCAGAAGCTCAGGAGAAGGGGGGAAGGGGATAAAATAAAAAAAGAGACAACACCGTTCTTGCGTTTCCACTGTAGAAGAGCTGCTAAAATCTGCGGCCCTCTCTGACTTCTGTAGAAACTGGTGCCTAATGAAACATAAACAAAGAACAGATAAGTGCCACCTATCCCTAAATGTGTTCCTGACTAAACCTTAATCTTATTATAAATTCTCTTCTAAAAGTAGCTCTTGGATCCTGGTCTCAAGCTACCAGGTTTGGAATGTGTTACTGTTCTGGGATGTGCTTTCTATTACTGTAAAACTTCTGTAAAATCAAACGAATACCATTATCAGAATTACTAACGTCTACCATTCACCTTAATATAACTAAAGCCTAAATTCCTAATAGCAAACTCACTTTTCACACATTTCCAGACTTTTTATAAAACAAATACTGTACTTTTACATCAAAATACAGCAGGTAATTTGTGCAAGTCCTTGATTTACTGTTTGCCTTGCTGTCAATGGTTTCCTCTGTTCGATTCTTAAAAAAGTTCCATGTAAAACAATGTTTATTTCACAAAGTTCCACAAAGTATTCATGTAACAAAGGGTTTGAACCATAAAGTTCGTGGGAGATATCTTGTTCCAAATTGTCTTTACATGAATCCAGAAATCGCCGATAAAGTTCTTTCAGGTAATAAAAGCTTTTGCACTTACTTGTTGCTGAAAAGAGATACTGATCAGTCTAACCTTGACCTCTTTCTCTTTTGCAGGTAGATTGCAGTGGACAGAAGACGGGCTGAGGCAAGAAGTAGCAGGAAACTAGAAGAAGGAAGAGCCAGAAGCCGCGCCCGTTGAAGTCAATGAAGGTCTGGGTAGAGCAGGAGTGCCAGCGCCGAAGTATCTGTTCTCAGGTAAGTGGGTGGTAGACAAGCACAAACACTGGGTGAGGCTCAGGGGCTGCCTTTTATAGACAGGGCTGGGTGTGGTTCGAAGAGCTGGGTGTGGTTCGAAGAACTGGGTGTGGTTCTCACAAGCAGGTGTGCAGAGCTTCAGTTATTATGCTAATGAGTTGAAGTAGCACATGGCCTAGGGAGGAGTGTTCTAAATAAGCCTTGGTAAAAGCAAGGTCCAATGTTTTCTAAATAAGCCTTGGTAAAAGCAAGGTCCAATGTGCAAACAAGACAGCAATGTCCAAACGTGTGAATACATTGAGCAACATAAACAGAAGTCTTAGGGAGGGGCTGAGATAACAAGAAAGGCTTTCAGTAGTATGTTTAAAGAGAGCTATTACAGAGACCACTAGTGCAATGAGAGGGGACATGCTCTTTGCTGTGCACAAACCCTAACAGTCGCTCCCCTCAAAGGCCCTCCTACTGGACGGGGTTTCCCTGGATTTTTTAGATAAAACTGTCTAATCAACCGTGGGGCATGTACATAGGACACTGGTTCCCATGAATTCTCAGTTTCGTCATATCCTTTCCATTCCTCTAAATAAAACAGACATCCATGAATTCTTTTTGCGTCTTTTATGCTTTTCATTTCATATTCTAGATTTCCCTTTATTGGTATGGGTGGAGGTGGTGGTTCGGGTCGGGTATTTGGGTTGAATCGGCTTAAGCAAGGACACATGGAATGTAGCATGTACTGGGTATTCTTTTGGTAAGTCCAATTTTACTGTTACCGGGTTTACTATGGCAGTTATACTAAAGGGTCCAATGAAACGTGCTTGCAGCTTTCGGGATCCCTCTATATTTAGGTTCTTTGTGGAGAGCCATACTTTGTCACCAATTTTATACATTGGGGCCTCAGATCTGTGTTTGTCTGCTTGTCTTTTCATGCTTTCTTTGTACTTTAATAAATGTTTCCTGGCCTTGTTTTGTATGTCACCTAATCTCGTTAGTCTATCTGTTACTGTAGGCAATGGGGAATCTTCTAATAAAGTGCGCATAGCTCTCGGATAATACCCCTGCATGAAATAGAATGGTGAGCAAAGTAGAGCTGCATGCTCAGTATTATTATAAACAAACTCCGCTACAGGGAGAGCTTCCAACCATTCACTAGAATAATCAGCCAATAAACAACATAGCGTTTGAAGTAAGGTTTGGTTCAGTCGTTCAGTTTTTCCATCTGTTTCTGGATGGAAAGCAGTGGATAATGCCATATCTATTTTCAGTTTTTCGCATAATTTTTTCCAAAATCTAGAGTTGAACTGGCTACCTCGGTCTGACACCACTTTACTTGGCAAACCATGTAAACGCACAATTTCTCTTATAAAAATATCGGCAAATTCTGCTGCAGTTGGCAATTTCCGTAATGGTACAAAATGTGCCATTTTAGACAAAAAATCCACTAATACTGTTGTGAAGGATTTTACTGGTGGTAAACCTACAATAAGTCTACACTCACAGTGTGCCAAGGTTGTTTTGGTGATGGCATTGGTATTAACAAAACATCAGGGGCGTTATGAGAAGATTTATGTCTTGCACAAACTGGACAGGTAGTGACAAATTGCTTAATGTCCTTACTCATATTGTCCCACCAAAAGTGTTTTCACACATTTTCCAGGGTTTTTACCCAGCCAGGATGACCTGCCAATGGTGAGGCATGATGCCAAATTATCAACTGTGTTTGTAATTCTGTGGTGGGCACAAACAGCATGTTGTCATGATACAATAAACCTAGTTGTATTGAGTTATGGGAATCCTTTAACCAATCTTGAGGTGCCATTTGCATGTGTGCATTATATAGATCTGTGATGAAATCCTTCTGTTGTACTGGTGCCAAACGTTTTTGGGGAGGAATAATGGGTTCTCCTATTTTGTCTTGTTTCATGTCTGAGGTATGTCCGTATCTAGATAACACATCAGATTGAATTTGTTGTGCACCTGGTCTATAGCTTATAACGAAGTCAAATGTACTAAAAAAATTTAACCAGCGCATCTGACGTGGAGTTAATGCGTTTAGTGATCCAAAGAACTGTAGGTTCTTATGGTCAGAAAAGATGGTAACAGGGTACTTGGCTCCCATTAAATGGTGCCTCCATTCAGAAAAGGCTACTTTGATAGCTAATAGTTCTCTTTCAGCCAGAGTGTAATTTTGTTCAGCTGGTAATAACTTTTTGGAATATGAAATGAAATGAAAACGGGATTTCTAGAGCGCATGGCTGCCCGGGGGCGTCCCAGCGCTGGGATTGTACTAGCAACTGAGGGGGGGAAGCAGAAACGGGAAGGGAATAAGCAGATTATTGTGGGAAAAGGTGGGTTTTGAGTAGCTTGCGAAATTTGTTGTGATTCGTTTCTGCGCGTAGATGGATAGGTAGGGCGTTCCACAATATTGCGGCTGCAACTGAGAAACGGCGTCCTCCAGTACGGGCTTTCTTAATTTTGTGTACTGTGGCCAAGTTGCCATGGGAGGAACGCAGAGACCTGTTGGGTTTGTATGGGAAGAGCCTGGTTT
Organism: Lissotriton vulgaris; assembly: GCF_964263255.1. Taxonomy (NCBI): domain Eukaryota; kingdom Metazoa; phylum Chordata; class Amphibia; order Caudata; family Salamandridae; genus Lissotriton; species Lissotriton vulgaris. The sequence continues at coordinate 14,479 of NW_028247877.1, forward strand.
TATGCAACGGGGGACCCTGACCTTGTAGAGCTTTGTGCGTTATACATAGGGCCTTGAATTTGACCCTTTCACGGATTGGGAGCCAGTGAAGGGTCTTCCATGCAGGTTTGGCTGATGGTTCTGCGAGAGGTGCCTGTCAAAAGTCTAGCAGCGGCATTTTGAGTTCTCTGCAGGATGTTCATGGTTGTTTCAGGGGCTGCCAGGAAGAGGGCATTGCCATAATCTAGCCTGGATGATATCAGCCCTTGTATTAGGAGCTTTTGAGAAGGTGCAGGGAGCAGAGGGAGAATTTTCCTGGCTGAGCGGAGTAGGCCTACGCAGGTGCCTGCAGTTTTTTTAGCCTGTGTTTTAAGTGAAAGGTCCTGTTCTAGCCAGAAACCCAGACTTTTGAGTTCCGGCTTAGGTTGGGGAAGGGTCCCTAGGCAAGATGGCCACATTGCGCTGGGGAGGGGTGATGTTTGTGGTCCCAGTAGCATGAGCTCGGTTTTAGAGCCATTCAGTTTCAGTCTTGAATCACACATCCAGTGATAGATCCCTTCAAGGCAGTCATGAAGGTTTTTGATTTGAGCACTCTCTAGCGAAAATGAGACCACCATTTGGGTGTCATCAGCGTATGTGATGGTTTTTATCCCAAATGGGGAGACCACTTCCTCCAGGGGGGCCATGTAGGTGTTAAATAGTGTGGGGCTCAATGAAGAGCCCTGAGGGACCCCACACTGGAGGGGGAAAAAGTCAGATCGCTCATTACCTTCACAGACCTGAAAGGTTCTGTTTTTAAGGAAGGATGTGAGCCAGCGAAGTGCTGTGTTTCTTATTCCTAAGTTGGACAGTCGCTGTATCAGGATCTCGTGGTCAACCGTATCAAATGCAGCGCTTAGATCCAGGAGGATAAGTAGCACCGATCCCCCTGAATCCAAGATGCATCTGGCTTCCTCCATCACTTGAAGAAGGGCGGTCTCGGTCCCCTGCCCAGGACGGAACCCAGTTTGAGAGGGGCGAAGAAGGTTGTTGGCTTCTAAGAAAGCCGATAGTTGTTGATTGACAACCTTCTCCGTGATCTTACTTATCCCTGGCAATAGGGAGATTGGGCGGAGGTTGGAGAGGTCAAGTGGGTCGAGACCTGGTTTTTTCTGTATGGCTTTCACTACTGCGTGTTTCCAGCTATGGGGGACCACTCCTTGGCTGAGGGAGGCGTTGATGAGATCGGTGGCCTGGTGTGAGATAGTGGGTCCCTTTTGTTTGAGAATATGAATGGGGGCAGGATCATTTGGAGAGCCACTTTTCATCCCTGAGAGAGTTTTAAGAAATTCTTCCTTGGTCATCTGATCGAAACTGTCAAGGATAGGTCCATTTGTTGGACGGGCAAAGGTTTCTGCGGGGATTTTGTCAGATTTGGGGGGGAGGGTTTGTAGAATGGTAGTTATTTTGTTCTGAAAAAAAGATGCTATTTGATTGCATCTAGCAACAGAGGGTAACTGGGTTGGGGGGGTTAGGAATTTTTAATAAGTTTTTAAAAATTTTGTAGGTCTCGCGGGACGAATTAGAAGCGGATTTGATTTTTTCCTCATAGAAGGAGGCCTGAGCTGACTTTCGGGCTAGTTTATAGATGTTCATTGATTTTTTATATTCTTCTTTGATAAGTGGGTCCCAGTTTTTCCTCCATTTGCGTTCTAGGACTTTACAATTTTTCCGAAGAATCTTGAGTTCTTGGGAATACCAGGGGGATTTAAAAGAAGTGAATTTTTTCTTTAGATTTTTCTTGGGAGCGACTTGGTCTAAGGTTGAGGTAAGCCAGTTGTTAATTTTTTTATCTGCTTTGTCTGGGTCGGGATCAGCGGAAGGGGCAGAGTGGGTTAGTTTTTGCATCCAATTTTCAAATGATATTTTGGACCAAATTCTATCCTGTTGTCTGGGAGTGGGGATCTGGGGGGTGTCAGGAGTGATCTGCCAAATAAAAGGGATCAGGAAGTGATCTGACCATGGGAGGGGGAGTGGGTGAGAGACTTCTAGATTATGGAGATTGGTGAAGAGTGGGTCTAAAAGATGTCCTTTGGAGTGAGTTGCTTCGGAGTTTTTGAGTAGGAGGTCAAATGCTTTTAATTCCGAAATTATATCTCCGGCAACTTTATCTTTATTGTCCTCAAAGTGGAGATTTAAGTCTCCTAGAAGGAGAAAGCTGGAGGTCGATGTGCCCGTGGAAATGGTGGCCTCTAGCAGTGAATTGACGAAATTTCCTAAGCTGGCGGGAGGACGATAGATGAGAAATCCCGAAAGAGTTTTATTGGGATTTATTTGGAGAGAAAAGTGGATATTTTCACAGTCCTCGATTCCTCCATTTTGTATCCTGCAGGTAAGAGTGTTTTTATAAACAATCGCTAACCCTCCTCCTTTACCCTTAGTTCTATTTTGGTATAGTATGAGGTAGCCTGTGGGTAGCATATTGACGATGTCGGCTTCGGAATGGGGCGTTAGCCACGTTTCCGTAAGGAAAAGGACATCTAATGTCATATCCTGGATCAGCTGGTTAATTTTTACGGAGTGTTTAGATGCAGATCTACAATTCAGTAATGCTAGGTTGACCGATTTAGTTGTATGGTGTTTCCCTCTAGTATTGTCAGAAGGTAGCGGTATGGGGGTGAGGGAAGATGTGGTCGAGCGGTATTGAAGGAGATGATCCCTTGAGTATTGTAGTCTCTTTCCTCCAGATTTGGGCATAGTGAGTGGCCCTGTGCCCGGCCTGGCCCGGACGGGCCCAGACGGGCTTGCCTCTGGCGCGCCTCCGGCGCGCCATCGGCGCTGCGCGGACGAGAAGCGGGCTTCATTTTATGGGGAATGGGCCGAAATCGCCCAGCCACTAGAGCGCTGTCCAGGCCCCTATCTAAGATGGCGGCCGTGGATTGAGTGCCTCGGGGAGAAGTAAATAAGGCAGACCGGGAGCCCTAAAACTGCTTCAGGTCGTGCAATTAGTCTGCACGAGGAAGCGGCTCACTCCGGTTGGTTTAACATGAATAATGGGCAATATTTAAAGTTTTTACAAAATCACAATAAAAACGAATGCAGTGCAATATTTAAAAAGCGCGAGTGCTGGTAAAACGTTTTAGGACAAAAACAAGCTTTGTAGGCTGATTAACCCCTTAAGTGCTGCCTCGGTGCATTGGCCGACGGCAGAACTACCTCCCCAGTGCTGCGCACGACCATTGAACGTCCATTCAGCACTAGTTCTAATGGACAGCGCAGCACTGGGGAGGAATGTTTAATAGCATCTATGAGGTTAACCGGAGCAGCAATTATTCTGCTACTCGAACTCTAGCCTCCCGGCTTCCGCCTCAGGAGGGTACAATCACTGGCTAATGAAACTGTCAGGAGCTCTTTTATGGGGAATGGGCCGAAATCGCCCAGCCACTAGAGCGCTGTCCAGGCCCCTATCTAAGATGGCGGCCGTGGATTGAGTGCCTCGGGGAGAAGTAAATAAGGCAGACCGGGAGCCCTAAAACTGCTTCAGGTCGTGCAATTACTCTGCACGAGGAAGCGGCTCACTCCGGTTGGTTTAACATGAATAATGGGCAATATTCAAAGTTTTTACAAAATCACAATAAAAACGAATGCAGTGCAATATTTAAAAAGCGCGAGTGCTGGTAAAACGTTTTAGGACAAAAACGAGCTTTGTAGGCTGATTAACAGGAGCAGCAATTATTCTGCTACTCGAACTCTAGCCTCCCGGCTTCCGCCTCAGGAGGGTACAATCACTGGCTAATGAAACTGTCAGGAGCTCTTTTATGGGGAATGGGCCGAAATCGCCCAGCCACTAGAGCGCTGTCCAGGCCCCTATCTAAGATGGCGGCCGTGGATTGAGTGCCCCGGGGAGAAGTAAATAAGGCCAACCAGGAGCCCTAAAACTGCTTCAGTTCGTGCAATTAGTCTGCACGAGGAAGCGGCTCACTCCGGTTGGTTTAACATGAAAAAGGGCAATATTCAAAGTTTTTACAAAATCACAATAAAAACGAATGCAGTGTAATATTTAAAAAGCGCGAGTGCTGGTAAAACGTTTTAGGACAAAAATGAGCTTTGTAGGCTGATTAACAGGAGCAGCAATTATTCTGCTACTCGAACTCTAGCCTCCCGGCTTCCGCCTCAGGAGGGTACAATCATTCGGATACTCGGAATAGAAGGCTATAGGATGTAATTGGCCATCTACTGCATCTCGTTGAGAGAGAACTCCTCCTAAAGCTAATTGTGAAGCATCCGCTTCGACAAAAAATGGCAAGTCAGGATCAGGATGTTTCAGAATTGGGGCTGAAGTGAACTTTTGTTTTAGGAGTTGAAAGACGTGAGCCGCCTCATCAGACCAAAGAAATTGTTGCCCTTTCCGCAACAAGGTGGTTATTGGTGCCGCAATGTCTGCAAAATGAGAAATAAACCTCCTATAAAAGTTGGCGAAACCCAGAAATTTCTGAACATCCTTCACAGATGATGGTTCTGGCCAATCAGTAATAGCACTAATTTTCTTTTCATCCATAATTATTCCTTCAGGTGACAGGCAGTATCCGAAAAAAAGTACACTTTGCTGACATTAAAAGTACATTTTTCTAATTTAGCAAAGAGAGGATTTTCTTTTAACTTTGATAATACTGCACGAACATGTTGGGTATGTTCTTCCGGGTTCTTAGAGTAAATGAGGATGTTGTCTATGTATACTATGACACAAACGTCCAGGAATTCATGTAGGACCTCATTTATAAAGAATTGAAAGGCCGCAGGGGCATTACACGACCCAAAGGGCATTACTGTGTACTCAAATAGACCAAACTTTGTCTTGACAGCTGTCTTCCACTTATCCCCCTCTTTTATTCGGACCAGGTGGTAAGCTCCCCGCAGATCTAGTTTAGTGTATGCAGTAGAATGTCTTAATTTATCCAACAACACAGGTATTAGAGGAAGAGGATATTTATTTTTTATTGTAGCCTTATTTAGTCCTCTATAGTCTATACACGGGCGCAGAGATTTATCCGGCTTCGGGATAAAAAAAAGTGGAGATGACACCGGAGATGTGGAATGTCGGATGAACCCAGACTGTAGTAGGTCGTCTAGGTAGGTTCTTAAATATTTGGTCTCTTCGTCAGTCAAAGCATATACTCTGTTATTAGGTAAAGGGCCCCTGGGATGAGATCTATATGGCAGTCATATGACCAATGTGGGGGTAACACACTAGCCTTCACTGGATCAAAAACGTCTTTAAAGTCAGAATATTCAGGAGGGAGACTTGGTTCGTCTTGTGTAACACTAGGACAGTGTATTACTGAGCTCTGTTCTGTACCTGCTTCTTGATAGCAATTGGTTCTACAGAATGAGGAATCCAAAGTAACTGTTCTGTTCACCCAATCAATTTTTGGGTTATGAGTTGTTAACCAGGGTACCCCGAGAATCAAGCCAAAACTAGGGGTATCTATCAGATCAAAGCTAATCATCTCTGTGTGCCTGTTTTGACAGACCATGACAAGGGCACTTGTTTGTTTTGTGATTAATCCAGAGGTCAATTCTGACCCACCCACTGCACATACTGCTTCTGGACAAGGCTTTAGGCAAATAGGAAGACCTAATGTGTTAGCTAACTTATTATCCACAAAATTTCCTGTTGCTCCTGAGTCCAGTAGGACAGGGAGAGAATGGCTAACTTGGGTAGTAACAATTAAAAAGATCTGAATTATGAAATGTCTAGGTATGTGCGGTACCATGAAGGCTGCAGAATTAGAGGTTTGATTAAGATGTTTTCTCGAACAAGTAACCTCCCCCCTTGTCGAGCTTAATTGTTTCCCGACTCAGTTGAGGAGATAGAGAACCCTTTTGTGACGTTTTAGGGTTTACTGGACATTCTCTTGCAAAATGTCCTGCCTTGCCACAATATAAACATAATTGAGGTTTTCTCCTTCTTTCTTTTTCCTCTGACGTGAGTGGACCTCTGAGTGTCCCTATTTGCATAGGCTCAGGTTCAGGGAGTTTATTATCTGTTTCTTTCTTCTTATGTCTAATAAAAGTTAACCGCGATTACAGTTTGGATTTATCTCCCCTTCTTTCTCCTAGTCTGTGTTCCAATTTCACGACTAAATCTACAAAGTCAGAATGGTCTTCTGGCAAATCAACGATATGAGCCAGCTCGTCTTTTAACTCGTCTCTCAAACCTTTATAAAAAAAGGAGACACGCTTTTCTTCTGGCCAACGTGTCTTGGTGAGTAAACGATTAAAACTAGTGAGATAGGTCAATAAATCCTTGTTACCTTCTTTGAGATTTAAAAGCTCATTATCGCTTGCCTGCATAAAAGTGTGGTTTGCAAAAAGGCTGGTCATAGTACGTTTACATTGATTCCAATTATGGAGGATGGGATCATCTCTATCCACGAAAGGAATTCACCAATTGGCTGCTGTACCGCCCAAATAAGACAAGACGAATGCCACTTTCGTAGCATCAGTAGGGAACTGTTGTGGTTTACAAACAAAGTGTAATTGACATTGATTGATAAAAACATGGAATTTGTTACTATCTCCATGAAAACGTTCAGGTGCTCCTAAAGGCACATCATTAGGAACATTAACAGTAACCTCAACTGGGGGGTGGGGAAGTTGCATGTTTTGCTCGCGCCCCTGTCTCTGAGGAGGTTTTAAACAAAGGCGTAAAAGCTGAGTTCCACTGAGATTCCCTAGGTTTATACCTGCTTAAATCCTGTTTTAAAAAGGTGTTTTCCAACTTTAATTTCTCTATTTCCTCTTGCATATGTTGCAAGATGCCAGACACTGATTCATTATGGGCCAAGTCTTCGTTTAGGGCCTGCGCCATATCCTTGGCGTCAATGCCCTCTGTTTCTTCCCCGGCAATCATCGTCCAAAGGAACTGAATATTTTAAAGGCTTGTGTTTCTGTCAAAGCCCAGCTCACCTGAGTTTCTGTTCAGTTCTGATGGAGGTTGAAGACAGTCCGACCCCACCCTGAAACTGCTTGTTCCAGCACACTAGTTTTAAAACAGTGCACTAAGAACCATAAGCTCAAGGGAAGGGGGGAAGTGGATAAAATAAAAAAAGAGAGACAACACCGTTCTTGCGTTTCCACTGTAGAAGAGCTGCTAAAATCTGCGGCCCTCTCTGACTTCTGTAGAAACTGGTGCCTAATGAAACATAAACAAAGAACAGATAAGTGCAACCTATCCCTAAATGTGTTCCTGACTAAACCTTAATCATATTAGAAATTCTCTTCTAAAAGTAGCTCTTGGATCCTGGTCTCAATCTTCCAGGTTTGGAATGTGTTACTGTTCTGGGATGTGCTTTCTATTACTGTAAAACTTCTGTAAAATCAAACGAATATCATTATCAGAATTACCAACGTCTAACATTCACCTTAATATAACTAAAGCCTAAATTCTTAATAGCAAACTCACTTTTCACACATTTCCAGACTTTTTATAAAACAAATACTGTACTTTTACATCAAAATACAGCAGGTAATTTGTGCAAGTCCTTTATTTACTGTTTGCCTTGCCGTCAATGGTTTCCTCTGTTCGATTTTTAAAAAAGTTCCATGTAAAACAATGTTTATTTCACAAAGTTCCACAAAGTATTCTTGTAACAAAGGGTTTGAACCACAAAGTTCGTGGGAGATATCTTGTTCCAAATTGTCTTTACATGAATCCAGAAATCGCTGATAAAGTTCTTTCAGGTAATAAAAGGTTATGCACTTACTTGTTGCTGAAAAGGGATACTGATCAGTCTAACCTTGACCTCTTTGTCTTTTGCAGGTGGATTGCAGTGAACAGAAGACGGGCTGAGGCAAGAAGTAGCCGGAAACCAGAAGAAGGAAGAGCCAGAAGCCCGTTGAAGTCAATGAAGGTCTGGAGAGAACAGGAGTGCCAGCGTCGAAGGATCTGTTCTCAGGTAAGTGGGAGGTAGACGAGCACAAGCACTGGGTGAGGCTCAGGGGCTGCCTTTTATAGACAGGGCTGGGTGTGGTTTGAAGAGCTGGGTGTGGTTCGAAGAACTGGGTGTGGTTCTCACAATAAGGTGTATTATGCTAATGAGTTGAAGTAACACATTACCTAGGGAGGAGTGTTCTAAAAAAGCCTTGGTAAAAGCAAGGTCCAATGTTTTCTAAATACGCCTTGGTAAAAGCAAGGTCCAATGTGTAAACAAGACAGCAATGTCCAAACTTGTGAATACATTGATCAACATACACAGAAGTCTTAGGGAGGGGCTGAGATAACAAGAAAGGCTTTCATTAGTATGTTTAAAGAGAGCTATTACAGAGACCACTAGTGCAATGAGAGGGGATATGCTCTTTGCTGTGCACAAACCCTAACAATCTTAGTTTCCAGCTTCCCAGAACAGGTACAACTTCCAGAGGCAACACACATGCGCCACCCACTCCAGGAAGGACAGAACTCTCTCAGTAGAGCTCAAGGGAAGCTGGGGGTGAAGTCCTTTTGTTCCTGGGACTTCAGAACAGGGAGCCAGCTCTTCTCAGGCCCTTGGAGATTCCTTCAAGCAAGGGGACACAGCACAAAGCAAAGTCCTTCCTCTCTCCTTGGCAGAAAAGCAACAGCAGGGCAACCCAGCAGAGCAACAGCTGGACAATCTTTGTTCTTCAGTTTCAGCTTTCTCCTTGGCAGATGTTCCTTCTTGACTCCAGGATGATCTACTTTTCTGTTGTCAGGGGTCCTGTACTTATACCCCTAAAAGTCTTTGTTCTCTTTGTGCAAGTGGGCCCTGAGCCCGGTCTGAACCAGTTCTGGGTGTTTCTTGAGCACTTTGTTTTCCTGGCTTCTCCTTTCCTTTCAGAGTGAGGGGCAGGGTCGTCAGCCGCCCAGCAGGAGGTGGAGCCAGCATTGTGGAAGGCAGGCACAGCCCTATTCAGGCCAGGTGCTATCTCCTCCCACCACTTAAGTTGCAAATGCAGTCATTCAGCCTAGGGCTGACTCAGCCAGCCTCCTGGGGAATCCCCAGCCCCTGCCACTCTCAAATCAGACAGTAAATACATAAATAGGCCAAGGCACACAGAAGGGTCAGACAAGAGAACAGCACATTTCTAAAAGTGCTGTTCTAAAACACATGATTTAAAAACAACATTTCCTAAAAGATGTGTTATTAAATTCTGTGTTCAGGGATTCTAGAGTCTTATGTCCTATATCGTTCCTATGGAAAGAAATGCTGGTAGCCCCTGTAGCCAGCATCCCCCATGTTAACCTATAGAACAAGATAACCTTACAATAGTGAAAAACGAAAATGGCTTTAATTCACTACCAGAGCATGTCACCTGCACCAGTACATGCTCTACCTTTCACATACACTGCATCCTGCCCATGGGGGTACCTTGGGTCTTCCATAGGGGTGACCAATGTGCACAAAAAGGGAAGGGTTAGGCCTGGTCAGTGAGGGCACTGACCAGGAGGACATGGCAGTTCACAGACTGCACACAGGCACTGCGGTGGCAGGCCTGAGACCCATTTTAGGGTTACTCATGTGGGTGGCACAATCAGTGCTGCAGGCCCACTACTAGCATTTGTCATCACCAGCCCTGGTACACCCAGTGCTCTTTACTAGGGACATCATGGTGATGCAAATATGCCAATCATGTACATCCAATCATATTAACAATTTACACAGGGAGCACTTACACTCTGGCACTGATCAGCAGTGGCAGAGTGTCCAAAGCATCTAAACCAGCAAAAACGAAATCCAGCACAGCATCAAAAATACAGAGGTAGAGGCCAAAAAGACAGGGGAAACCACGCCAAAGATGCCAGGTCTAACATTAACCATGTTACTTTTACCAGAATGATGGACGGTCTTCAATGCACTACTGGAATGCACTAACTCCAAGCATTTTGTAATTAGCTCTGTATAGCATTTGTAGCACTCAATGTAAGAACAGAGTTAGTTAGTCAGAGCTCTGTAGATGTCACATTAGTGCAACACTGGTTTGATGAGTTCTACTGGTTTGATGAGTTCTATTCTATTATCTTGATGTGTTAACTCTGCAATCAGTCATGCTAAAATGTATCTGAATTATACTTTTGCACATATTGAGATCCATGCTACTTAAAATAGATGCTACGAAGAACTCTGTTTAGACTTCAGAATATTATCAACCTTGTTCCTACCGGAATTCTCTCCAAAGCACCATCCTTCCAAAATCCACATTCACTACTCACTGCTGCATATTTAATTCGATAACCCAATATTGGTTGTGAAAGAACAGAAGGAGATGCTGCTCCTATGGACATCAACCCTATAAAGCCACTGGCTCCATCTACCACCACATAACCAGTCCCTCTGGTCCCAAAGTTCCAAGGAGGCCATCAGATTTAAGGTTGGCGGCAAGGAGCCCTTCACTTCTGGCACCTTTGAAGTTGCTCCCACCTCACCTTGTATCCCAGGATACCCTCACCTTGTATCCCGGGATACCCTCAATAAGCTGGATGCCATCTATGTAGAAAAGGATACATTTATGATTGCTTATCAGAAGAGTAACAATAGGATGATCAATAGATTGGAAAGGCTTGTTGCTCCACAGGATGGCATACATTTGTTTTTGGTTGCCTAGTACAGAGGATGTGGTGATGGAATGTCCCATGATGAAGGGACCGCCTCTTCCTCTTGTGATCCTTTGCAGGTCATGATGGTTGTCATCAAAGATGGCCATCACAACAGCCCTTGTTGAAAAAGCTCTGTTAAAAATACTGTACATTGTTGACATTTTGAAGCATTTTCTTGATTCATATTTTCCTTTTTAACCATTGTTATTCAATTGGAAATAGTCTTCTTTTTGGAAAGACTATGGGAATTTTTAGATAACATCTTTTATTTAAGTCAAAGTCAAAATATGCTGTATTCGAGATTTCACTCATAAAAGCAAGAACAGTTTAAAAATACAATTAAATTATCAATCAATTACAATAAAAAGATAAAGCATATTATTTACAATTTATGACTCAGTGTACAAATCAAAATGTAGAGATATCATATATCAATAATTATCCATTAAAAAATAGTTAAAAGAGTTAAGAAACACTCAGTACTAACAATTTTCTAAAAGGAAAACATGGATAGATTATACGGGCAGTTTACCTAGACAGAGAATAGTCAAATGACTAGCAGTCTCTGTCTATTAGACCATACAGTCTACCCAGACAGAGAATAGGTTAGTGGCTAGCAGTCTCTGTCTGATCGACCATGCCCATCCAAGGTATTTGGCAGTTGCTATTAATATCCATATCTCGCTACTGGTGCATATAATACGCAAGGCAACTGTGCTACTGTTAGTCCCTAAATTCTTGCACATCGGTTTTAGCCATACACGTCTAGGATCCAAGTAGTCTGTGCAAGAAAATAAGAAATGGCCCTTAGTTTCATTAGAGGAACCACAAACAGGGCAGCTAACATTCAAGCCACCTTCCCATTTAGCTGTCAGAGATCTGAGAGGTAGTGAACCTGCTCTCAATTGGAATAGAGGTTTTCTGTCACCAGGCCTAGTTATACTATCCCAGTGGGGTTCCAGGGAAGGGTACAACTTAGCCTCTAAGAATCCTTCAGTCATGGATCCTAAGCTAGTACTACTCCAACCCCGAGAGGCTACCTTTTCCCAATAGATTTCTTTTAAGGCACTATTAGTAGGGAAAGTTGTTCCAGCTGGATCTAACCAAAGCGAACCCAATCCAAGGTCATTCAAGATTTCTTTCAAGGATTTAAGCCACCTGTTTTTATGAAATATATCCGCTTTGATGATGTCTAGAAACCCCTCAGCATACTGGGAAAGCTCAGGCGTAGTCCAGAGCCTTCTCCAGTACAGAATCGGTTGGAGTCTGACCAAGTCTGTAACTGCTTTTCTACCCAGGTCGTACCTGAGGGGCAGCAAGGAAGTACTTTTCTGGACACCAGTTATAGACAGGAAGAACTTGTTTTCCGAGGTTTGTAGGGCAGCCACCTTCTCGAAACCCCATAGCCCAGCGCCATATAGTGCAGAGTCAAGAGCCTTTGCCTCATACACCTTTAATTCAGAAAAGGGGGCGGTGATGAACAGAGTGTCTGAATTAAGCAGACCACTCTTACCCAGTCCAAAGATCAGGGCTTGATCCATCACCGTTATTTATCTCACTGCACCATCCCAGCTCAGAATCTGGCTATATGCAAATCAGTCTGTCCTTGGCCCAGTGCATCATGGGAACAGGGCAGACTAAACTACCAAGCCAATTCTTCACCAGAAAGGAGACAAGCTACCGGGGACCGGTTTCTGGCATTTCAGCCGTCTTCGGCCCGGCTTGCTTGAATCCTGATGGTGCAGTGAGAAAGGGACTCATGTCTGAGTATACCCTGCCACACCTATAGTGGCCAAAAACGATTCAGAAAAGGGGGTGGTGATGAACAGAGTGTCTGAATTAATCAGACCACTCTTACCCAGTCCAAAGATCAGGGCTTGATCCATGACCGTTATTTATCTCACTGCACCATCCCAGCTCAGAACCTGGCTATATGCAAATCAGTCTGTCCCTGGCCCAGTGCATCATGGGAACAGGGCAGACTAAACTACCAAGCCAATTCTTCACCAGAAAGGAGACAAGCTACCGGGGACCGGTTTCTGGCATTTCAGCCTTCTTCGGCCCGGCTTGCTTGAATCCTGATGGTGCAGTGAGAAAGGGACTCATGTCTGAGTATACCCTGCCACACCTATAGTGGCCAAAAACGATTCAGAAAAGGGGGTGGTGATGAACAGAGTGTCTGAATTAAGCAGACCACTCTTACCCAGTCCAAAGATCAGGGCTTGATCCATCACCGTTATTTATCTCACTGCACCATCCCAGCTCAGAACCTGGCTATATGCAAATCAGTCTGTCCCTGGCCCAGTGCAACTGCTTAATTCAGACACTCTGTTCATCACCACCCCTTTTCTGAATCATTTTTGTCCACCATAAGCGTGGAAGGGTATACTCAGACGTGAGTCCCTTGCTCATTGCACCATCAGGATTCAAGCAAGCCGGGCCGAAGACGGCTGAAATGCCAGAAACCAGTCCCCGGAAGCTTGTTTCCTTCCCAGTATAAGAATTGGCTTGGTAGTTTGGTCTGCCCTGTTCCCATGATGCACGGGGCCAGGGTCAGACTAATTTGCATATAGCCAAGTTCTGAGCTGGGATGGTGCAGTGAGCTAAAAAACGGTGATGGATCAAGCCCTGATCTTTGGACTGGGTAAGAGTGGTCTGCTTAATTCAGACACTCTGTTCATCACCACCCCTTTTCTGAATCATACACCTGCAAAGCAGGCTTTATAGGTTTCATCAGGGACTTTCTATGCTCGGAACTGATAGCACCTGCTAGTTGCCTATGCCTCAATGTAGCTATATCTATATGTTTGCTCCATCCGTTCTTATTTGAGATATGAATACCCAGGTAAGTAAAAATGTTCACCACCTCTAACGGCCGACCATTCAAAATGATTTTAGATTTAAAACTGGGATGGGGATTAAAAATCATAAGTTTAGTTTTGGTCACATTGACCTCCAAACCATGCTCACCGCAAAATAGATCAAAGATAGTCAATGCTCACTGAAGACCACTTGGGGATTTTGATAGGATGAGCGTATCGTCCGCGAACATTAAAATTGGTATTTTAGTGCCAGCTAATGAAGGAGCATCCAACTCCGCCTATACCATGCGGGATACAACACCGTTAATAAACAGTGTAAAAAGAGTGGGGGCAATTGAGCAGCCTTGCCGGACGCCCCGCTCTACCGGGAAGTCCGCTGTCTCCAAGCCCTGTCCCCCCGACTGGATTCTAGCGAATGTTGTTTCATGAAGCCGCATTATCAGAGTCAATAAATCATCAGGAACCCCCAGGTTCTTGAGAACAGACCCAACTTCGACCGCGGCACTAGATCGAAGGCAGCCCGCAAGTCGACAAAAGCCGTGTATAGGCTGCCTCTGCCCAGCACCACGGTCTTCCATTGCAGTAAGTTGAAGCAGAAAACCTGATCCACAGTGCTTGTGGACCTATGGAATCCCGCTTGAAACGGTGACAAAGCATTGTTATCCTCAGCCCAGTCAAGAAGCCTGTTCACAATCACTCGCCCTATTATCTTTTGTATGGTATCAATAAGGCTGATCGGCCTGTAATTGCCGGGCTGGGATCGGTCACCTTTCTTAAACACTGGTATAATTACTGCTCCCTGCCAGGATATCGGGACCTCTGCACCCATAGCAATAATTTTGATGAGGAGGCAAATGTACTTACACCAAAGTTCTTTATCATTAATAAAGACTTCGGCAGGAACACTATCCATGCCTGGTGCACGCCCGCTGTTCACGGTACTCAAAGCCACCAGGATTTCTTGTAGACTGAAAAAATTATCTTTAAAGTGGGTATAATTTGTGTCCGCTGTAGATGTAACCTGTTTTGTCTCAGCATACTGAGTTCTAAAAAATGTTACCCACTCTTCTTCCAGGACATTGTTATTTGGGGGTTTAGGTTTCCCCTCACCACCCCATTTGACAATGCTCCAGAACAGTCTAGAGTCTTTCTCATCACTAGCTCTTTTTAACCACTTCAACGCTAATGACAAAGCCAGCTCGTCATGTGCATTACCTGCGCTACAAGGATGACGAGCTGGCTTTGTCACGTATAATGGGAAATTGGATAATGCAGCACAGGGGGGGGGGAACCCTTAGCCCCCAAGGTGTTAATTTGGACCAGTGATGCTCATCCCAGGCTTTCTTTGCGTTCGCTATGCTGTCTTTATACTCCTTTCTAGCGGATTGAATAGCCATAGTATCCCTACCCTTTAGAGCATTACCTAGGGCAATTCGTGCATCCCTACAATGGGCGTTATACCATTTTGTATTCTTGGGAACTCTCTCACCCTTGCCCTTCACAGGCTTCAAAAAATGGTTTTTAATTACTGAAAAAAGGGTATCGTGGATTACAGCCAGGCCACTCAGCTCAAAACTGGAAGGATTAATATGTTCCATGGCAGATATCGCTTTATCAGCTTCGTTTTTGATATTATCCATGGCCTGTTGATTAGTTGCAACATTTATCCATCTCAACCTTCGCATATCGTTAGTAGGGACAATTAAGGGTGGAACAAGGGCAGTAGAACAGCTGATTATGTTTGGTAATGACCACAATTTATGCTTTATACACAGACGATTGTGGTCACTCTCGCTCCTCCACACAACCTCCATGTTACGTAACAGCGGCCATAGTTTCAGACTACAAAGTACATAATCTATCCTGCTCTTGTGCCGCCCATTGTCAAATGTCATGGACCCATTTTTATCACTTGACGTCCTTCCATTTAATGCTCTTAGACCTTTCTCCAAACATAAGGCATTCATACTAATCACATCCTCAGTCCAGCGCACAATTGGTTTCAACTCTAATTTTGGGACCCCCCAATGCCAATCCTCTTCATCCCCAAGGAAATCATCATCTGTGGCTAAGGGTTCAAATGTTCGATTAAAGTCACCTGCAATGACAATATGATTGTCTTGGGAGTAGGTATCAAGTATGGAACCCAAGGTCGCCAAAACCTCTGACCTCCCACCCCCAGATCTCCTCACATATACATTGTAGATGTCTAATGTTCCCAGAATATCTGAATTCATTGTGATTAGTTGAATGTCTCTGTGGCTAGTTTCTTTTACTTTGACATCTAGTTTTAGTCACTTCCCAACCCAAATGGTTAGACCGCCCATTGGTCTTCCCCTTGGGCCTTTTGAAGCAGGAACAAAGTAGTTCAGATATCCATGTGCAAAGGATGGTTCACATGACCAGGTCTCCTGAAATATACATAGGTCAAAGGAATTAACAAATCGAAGCCACTCTCCAGAGTCCAGTTTAGAACCCAGTCCTGCAATGTTCCATGAGAAGAGTTTCCCCACATAGTCCACGATACCATCTGGATCCATCAATAAAGGATTCGCAACACTATCTTCAAATAGTTCTTGTTCAGTTCCAGCTAGCATACTTTCGTGGCTGATAACATCAGTAACATCTACTCTCACGGTGGTATTCTCAATGTTAGTACCCACTGTAGAAACAACAGCACACACTTCAGACTCAGACTTTGCGGTGGAATTGGGCGGCAGCTTGGTGGATTCATTCTTCTTGCTATTAACTCGAGGCATTGTGTCACTTGTTAATCTTCCTTGGGACATACAAGTAACGTTAGTAAAACCAAAATCCTCAACAATAGAAGTGTAGGTTATATTTAGCTCAACCAGATCATTGAACACACCACTATCTGCCCTCTCAAGTCAATCGCATTCATTCAGGGCTGACAGTGCCGCAAATCTATTTTCAATGCTAATTCCCCATTCACTATGTTGTGCAACCCTACCCCAGTTATTTGTTACCGAGTTCCATTTTGTCTTTAAAACACTTGGATTCACTGTGCTACCTCTACTATAGAAAAAATCCAAGGTTAGCGGAACAATCTCGGTAGTCCTACGTTGCATGGGGAATATATATCTTAGAAGCTCGGGTAGTACTTCAGGGCTTAGGAAATGCACAACTACACAGTCTCCTTTTAGTTTTTTCTTGCTATTCCCTATCCAGTCCACCCTTCTTGCCATGGTAATTTCCCCGGCTAGCTGTTGTTTTCCCCTCAGAGATATCATTATATTATTACATAGCCAGTGGTATGCTTTGCTGATCAAAGAAGAAGTAGACTCTACTTGACCTGGTTTTAGGGGAGGTACAATTGCCAGGACCAGAACAAGAGGAGAGGCCTCTACAATAAGTTGAACGGGGCCTTCGTCTACACTAATCCCTGTAGAATTTGGTGGTAAATCTTCATTGACTGTTACCCGGGCATCTTGGTCTACTGGCTGCTGAGTGGGAGGTGGAACTGGTATCACATCATCATTACCCTCTGTCCCACCCCTAGGGGTATTTGTAGATGATACAACCATATTTGTGACTAAAGTTGGTATATTACCCACCTCCTCCACTGTCTTGTTTATCAGTCCCCCTAATCTATTTACTTCAGTTGTTAATAGGTCAATTTTGGCTACCAAGGGTTTAATTATAGATTCCATCTTGGAGTCAATCATACTCACTAGCTTTTTAATCAATTCATCACCTAATATCTCCTTCTCACCTTGTTCCCCATTCACCTCTATTATGGCTGTGGTTTTCGGTGAAGACGCTGTTCTTTTCCTACTGGAGCGTAACCCACCCCGTTTGCTCAGACACTTTCTGCATGCTTTAATAGCTCTAGTTGCAGGCACAGACGCAGGGGAAGGGGAATCATCTTCTATCGTGTTTAACTGGTCACCTGGATCATTGTCTAGATTAACAGCAGAGGATATATTCAACTCAAGATTAGCATTAGGGCTTATCTCGGTGACTGAAGTATCACAACTATGTACCTGTATCGGAACTTCTAACACAGTAGGATCTAGCAAAGAACTCTGCACAGAGACGGCAGGTGGTGAGCTCAAGCCCAACGATATCCGTCTTGTGCTATTTATCTTACTCACAACCTGGACCAGGTAATTGTCTATAGTATTAGGTACAGATGAAGACCTTTGTTTGGACATGTTGAAGACAATTTGGTAGTAGTCAACTAGGAGTATCACACTCAAAGCCAAGCAAACAAAAACGTTTACCAGTTGGATAGATTAACAGAGACTTCAATGATATGTTGACAAAGATATTTCTTACTTGAGGGTAACAATGATAGACCTCTACAAGAACAGGCAGGGATCCTGGCCCAACCCAGTTATGGTCAGTCACGGACTGTAGTAGGTCGTCTAGGTAGGTTCTTAAATATTTGGTCTCTTCGTCAGTCAAAGCATATACTCTGTTATTAGGTAAAGGGCCCCTGGGATGAGATCTATATGGCAGTCATATGACCAATGTGGGGGTAACACACTAGCCTTCACTGGATCAAAAACGTCTTTAAAGTCAGAATATTCAGGAGGGAGACTTGGTTCGTCTTGTGTAACACTAGGACAGTGTATTACTGAGCTCTGTTCTGTACCTGCTTCTTGATAGCAATTGGTTCTACAGAATGAGAAATCCAAAGTAACTGTTCTGTTCACCCAATCAATTTTTGGGTTATGAGTTGTTAACCAGGGTACCCCGAGAATCAAGCCAAAACTAGGGGTATCTATCAGATCAAAGCTAATCATCTCTGTGTGCCTGTTTTGACAGACCATGACAAGGGCACTTGTTTGTTTTGTGATTAATCCAGAGGTCAATTCTGACCCACCCACTGCACATACTGCTTCTGGACAAGGCTTTAGGCAAATAGGAAGACCTAATGTGTTAGCTAACTTATTATCCACAAAATTTCCTGTTGCTCCTGAGTCCAGTAGGACAGGGAGAGAATGTCTAACTTGGGTAGTAACAATTAAAAAGATCTGAATTATGAAATGTCTAGGTATGTGCGGTACCATGAAGGCTGCAGAATTAGAGGTTTGATTAAGATGTTTTCTCGAACAAGTAACCTCCCCCCTTGTCGAGCTTAATTGTTTCCCGACTCAGTTGAGGAGATAGAGAACCCTTTTGTGACGTTTTAGGGTTTACTGGACATTCTCTTGCAAAATGTCCTGCCTTGCCACAATATAAACATAATTGAGGTTTTCTCCTTCTTTCTTTTTCCTCTGACGTGAGTGGACCTCTGAGTGTCCCTATTTGCATAGGCTCAGGTTCAGGGAGTTTATTATCTGTTTCTTTCTTCTTATGTCTAATAAAAGTTAACCGCGATTCCAGTTTGGATTTACCTCCCCTTCTTTCTCCTAGTCTGTGTTCCAATTTCACGACTAAATCTACAAAGTCAGAATGGTCTTCTGGCAAATCAACGATATGAGCCAGCTCGTCTTTTAACTCGTCTCTCAAACCTTTATAAAAAAAGGAGACACGCTTTTCTTCTGGCCAACGTGTCTTGGTGAGTAAACGATTAAAACTAGTGAGATAGGTCAATAAATCCTTGTTACCTTCTTTGAGATTTAAAAGCTCATTATCGCTTGCCTGCATAAAAGTGTGGTTTGCAAAAAGGCTGGTCATAGTACGTTTACATTGATTCCAATTATGGAGGATGGGATCATCTCTATCCACGAAAGGAATTCACCAATTGGCTGCTGTACCGCCCAAATAAGACAAGACGAATGCCACTTTCGTAGCATCAGTAGGGAACTGTTGTGGTTTACAAACAAAGTGTAATTGACATTGATTGATAAAAACATGGAATTTGTTACTATCTCCATGAAAACGTTCCGGTGCTCCTAAAGGCACATCATTAGGAACATTAACAGTAACCTCAACTGGGGGGTGGGGAAGTTGCATGTTTTGCTCGCGCCCCTGTCTCTGAGGAGGTTTTAAACAAAGGCGTAAAAGCTGAGTTCCACTGAGATTCCCTAGGTTTATACCTGCTTAAATCCTGTTTTAAAAAGGTGTTTTCCAACTTTAATTTCTCTATTTCCTCTTGCATATGTTGCAAGATGCCAGACACTGATTCATTATGGGCCAAGTCTTCGTTTAGGGCCTGCGCCATATCCTTGGCGTCAATGCCCTCTGTTTCTTCCCCGGCAATCATCGTCCAAAGGAACTGAATATTTTAAAGGCTTGTGTTTCTGTCAAAGCCCAGCTCACCTGAGTTTCTGTTCAGTTCTGATGGAGGTTGAAGACAGTCCGACCCCACCCTGAAACTGCTTGTTCCAGCACACTAGTTTTAAAACAGTGCACTAAGAACCATAAGCTCAAGGGAAGGGGGGAAGTGGATAAAATAAAAAAAGAGAGACAACACCGTTCTTGCGTTTCCACTGTAGAAGAGCTGCTAAAATCTGCGGCCCTCTCTGACTTCTGTAGAAACTGGTGCCTAATGAAACATAAACAAAGAACAGATAAGTGCAACCTATCCCTAAATGTGTTCCTGACTAAACCTTAATCATATTAGAAATTCTCTTCTAAAAGTAGCTCTTGGATCCTGGTCTCAATCTTCCAGGTTTGGAATGTGTTACTGTTCTGGGATGTGCTTTCTATTACTGTAAAACTTCTGTAAAATCAAACGAATATCATTATCAGAATTACCAACGTCTAACATTCACCTTAATATAACTAAAGCCTAAATTCTTAATAGCAAACTCACTTTTCACACATTTCCAGACTTTTTATAAAACAAATACTGTACTTTTACATCAAAATACAGCAGGTAATTTGTGCAAGTCCTTTATTTACTGTTTGCCTTGCCGTCAATGGTTTCCTCTGTTCGATTTTTAAAAAAGTTCCATGTAAAACAATGTTTATTTCACAAAGTTCCACAAAGTATTCTTGTAACAAAGGGTTTGAACCACAAAGTTCGTGGGAGATATCTTGTTCCAAATTGTCTTTACATGAATCCAGAAATCGCTGATAAAGTTCTTTCAGGTAATAAAAGGTTATGCACTTACTTGTTGCTGAAAAGGGATACTGATCAGTCTAACCTTGACCTCTTTGTCTTTTGCAGGTGGATTGCAGTGAACAGAAGACGGGCTGAGGCAAGAAGTAGCCGGAAACCAGAAGAAGGAAGAGCCAGAAGCCCGTTGAAGTCAATGAAGGTCTGGAGAGAACAGGAGTGCCAGCGTCGAAGGATCTGTTCTCAGGTAAGTGGGAGGTAGACGAGCACAAGCACTGGGTGAGGCTCAGGGGCTGCCTTTTATAGACAGGGCTGGGTGTGGTTTGAAGAGCTGGGTGTGGTTCGAAGAACTGGGTGTGGTTCTCACAATAAGGTGTATTATGCTAATGAGTTGAAGTAACACATTACCTAGGGAGGAGTGTTCTAAAAAAGCCTTGGTAAAAGCAAGGTCCAATGTTTTCTAAATACGCCTTGGTAAAAGCAAGGTCCAATGTGTAAACAAGACAGCAATGTCCAAACTTGTGAATACATTGATCAACATACACAGAAGTCTTAGGGAGGGGCTGAGATAACAAGAAAGGCTTTCATTAGTATGTTTAAAGAGAGCTATTACAGAGACCACTAGTGCAATGAGAGGGGACATGCTCTTTGCTGTGCACAAACCCTAACAATCTTAGTTTCCAGCTTCCCAGAACAGGTACAACTTCCAGAGGCAACACACATGCGCCACCCACTCCAGGAAGGACAGAACTCTCTCAGTAGAGCTCAAGGGAAGCTGGGGGTGAAGTCCTTTTGTTCCTGGGACTTCAGAACAGGGAGCCAGCTCTTCTCAGGCCCTTGGAGATTCCTTCAAGCAAGGGGACACAGCACAAAGCAAAGTCCTTCCTCTCTCCTTGGCAGAAAAGCAACAGCAGGGCAACCCAGCAGAGCAACAGCTGGACAATCTTTGTTCTTCAGTTTCAGCTTTCTCCTTGGCAGATGTTCCTTCTTGATTCCAGGATGATCTACTTTTCTGTTGTCAGGGGTCCTGTACTTATACCCCTAAAAGTCTTTGTTCTCTTTGTGCAAGTGGGCCCTGAGCCCGGTCTGAACCAGTTCTGGGTGTTTCTTGAGCACTTTGTTTTCCTGGCTTCTCCTTTCCTTTCAGAGTGAGGGGCAGGGTCGTCAGCCGCCCAGCAGGAGGTGGAGCCAGCATTGTGGAAGGCAGGCACAGCCCTATTCAGGCCAGGTGCTATCTCCTCCCACCACTCAAGTTGCAAATGCAGTCATTCAGCCTAGGGCTGACTCAGCCAGCCTCCTGGGGAATCCCCAGCCCCTGCCACTCTCAAATCAGACAGTAAATACATAAATAGGCCAAGGCACACAGAAGGGTCAGACAAGAGAACAGCACATTTCTAAAAGTGCTGTTCTAAAACACATGATTTAAAAACAACATTTCCTAAAAGATGTGTTATTAAATTCTGTGTTCCGGGATTCTAGAGTCTTATGTCCTATATCGTTCCTATGGAAAGAAATGCTGGTAGCCCCTGTAGCCAGCATCCCCCATGTTAACCTATAGAACAAGATAACCTTACAATAGTGAAAAACGAAAATGGCTTTAATTCACTACCAGAGCATGTCACCTGCACCAGTACATGCTCTACCTTTCACATACACTGCATCCTGCCCATGGGGGTACCTTGGGTCATCCATAGGGGTGACCAATGTGCACAAAAAGGGAAGGGTTAGGCCTGGTCAGTGAGGGCACTGACCAGGAGGACATGGCAGTTCACAGACTGCACACAGGCACTGCGGTGGCAGGCCTGAGACCCATTTTAGGGTTACTCATGTGGGTGGCACAATCAGTGCTGCAGGCCCACTACTAGCATTTGTCATCACCAGCCCTGGTACACCCAGTGCTCTTTACTAGGGACATCATGGTGATGCAAATATGCCAATCATGTACATCCAATCATATTGTAGTGTAGTTCCTAGTTTCCCACTAGGCCCTGCGCATTGGAATAACATAAACAGTAGTATCGACGTGGAACTGGCTATATTCCAGGCCTCCACTGACTATGCTAAACTTAATTGGGTTGTGTTACCAACTAGCTCAGAGGTCACTGGAAACTTTCTTCTCTGCATAGGAAGTGATCAGCTTCCCTGGCACAGACAAGAAGGGATTCAGTTTTCCAACAACCGTGCAACATGACAACTTTGCTCCTCAGATCAAGAGTCGATCTCTAGGGTCGTGTGAAACAATAGACATAGATTTCACTCAGTCAGTCTGGTGCAGTTTACTTTCACAATATGTAGAGAATAGAGAGACGGGCGTTTATCAATAAAGGTTAACATTTATTGAACAGTCTTTCTTCTCGTACAAGAGGAATGTATTGCCACAATTGCAATAACTGTTATTATAAAAAGTACGTACAGTAAGATAAGAATTGCGAAATAGAACTGTAAAAGCATTGATATGGTTTCTTAGCCATACAATGGTTTAAAAGTAATAAAACATATATACAGTCATATATACATTAGGCTAACATACTCAACTGGTGCTTCTAACTAAGCCTACCCCGGTGTGCCTGACCTAAGCCTAACAAGTGAGAAGGGGGAGTAAGTAAGTAGCTTAAGTTAAGTTGGTTTTGCCAAGGTTTGTTTCAAGAATTCTCTTCTAAGGGTTTAGTCAACACCATACCTCTGAATAGAATGATGGAGGATTGGTATCTCCTTCAGGGGTCTCTCTCGATATCCCAGTCACCCGCGAGGGTAAACCGGAAGCGCCGGGACTGGATTTCTCTGCACGAGAAAGGCAGCGGCTTCTCTTCGCGCGTCGAGGAAGGAGGGGTGACAGCGTCCGCGGGCAGCTGGGCTGGATGTCTTCGCAGAGGACGGCTGCACGGCTCCTCAAGCGTACTGAACCACAGTTCGCGCTGTAGCGGCGATAATGGTAATCAGTAGCTTCACCACCACAGGATAGCAGGCTGCAGCGACAGAGTGCTAGTTTTTACCAACACTGGTCATGCAGGCAGCTGGCATCAGCAACAGGCAACGCTCTCATTGCTTAAGGCAACGTTGGTAATATTTATACCTGACAGGTGCCGGGTTTGACGCAAGTTTGCTGGACATAAGACGTCAATTAAAGATGTCACTAGGAAGTGGCAGTTATCAGTTGCTCATTAGAGTTCTATTACTAATCAAAACATAGCAAGCGGGGATTTCCAGGTTTGCTAAGTTTTTATCTTGTTGAAGAACTCGGAGTGTTATCTAGGAATATCAGATAGTGACTGCTGCTCTGTCATTGCACTAATTGGTCGCAAAGGAAGTAGCAGAGAGTCATGCTGGAATGTGGCTCTGTGGCTCTGCTCGTGTGAGGCCAGAGATGACTTTTCAGAAAATCGCACTTGAACGGTTATGCCAATATAGGGAATAAAGGGCTCTATAGCCGAATAGGGGCATAAGGTCACAGTATCGATCAGGAACCTAGATAAGCACATGACACCCACTCCACGAATTCATGTCCATCAAAATTACTAAAACTAAGCAATTAGATGCATGTGTAACATTGTGTAACATAGCCCACCCCAAAATACATAAATGCATCCGAAATAGGCGTACTTGTAATACATGGAATTTAGGTACTGTACGTAGTTTTAAAGCATAGTAATCATTCAAAAGGTATTGCATATAAAATCAATGAACAATTATGCATAAAGAATTACACATGAAGTATCTCTGACAGAAGAAATGCGAGATAAATCATCACATAAAAATGCATTGTAATAACATGTGTGCTAGAGGCTGGTGTAATGTTGTTATGTCTCTAGATGTGTTTAGAAATAGAAGTGTGAAGCTTCTGTTCTCTAAGAATAGTTTTTACGTTAAGCAAAGAATTGTTCGTGCCAAAAAGAAAGGGTCAATATTTAAAAAATTGTCCAATTCAAAGAAAAATCAGTTTTACCAAAGCTCCTGGCAGTTTTTTTTGTTGATCAAAACTGAAGGCCGAATCCAGAGTTCATAGGAACGCTGTGTGTCGGAAAAGCTTTTCAAAAGTTATTGTTTCTCTATGGGTGAGAACATCGTATCAGACAGGCTCGCAAAGAATTGGTCTACAAAATCAGGTGATAGTTCAACCAAATTAGATAGCGCTGTAACTTGGCAGGTGTGAGAATGATTGCTGTCATCGAAGTCGGGACCAGCAATGCTCACAGCACGTTGTACCTGGATGATGTTGCTTTTGTCACTCGCTCCACTGTTACCACTTGGCTGTAGTACAGGAGTCTCCACAAATGCCGTCATCAGGATTGGTAGCCGCTGGGGACAACACAATGCGTGAGCCGTTATTGGACTTAGCAAAGTATCGACGTCCATTGGTACTGCTGATGGAAGTGAAAGACAGATGTCCAACACGCATTCCTCGCCGCAAAGCATACACCGTAGCACAGGTAAAATGCAATTTTGCCATATCGGTCTGAATGAAAGGAACCAGGTCATGTTTAGATCTCTCAGCCTGGCCAATCCGAGGACGTTAGTTATCCTGTCCCTGTAGCGCATTGCTAGGATTGTCTCTTCCATTCCCATGGGAGCTATGTCTGAGCCGAGGCTTGCCATAACGTAGCAGGATGGTCAAAAATAGAATCCCTGCGACGAGTCCCAAAAATAGTGGTATGCCGCCAAAAATGGAGTGTACAAAATTAGGAAAGATTCCCAAAATTGCCTGGAAGGGTGTTAGCAGTCCCGTAAAGACTGTCTTAAATATGCCTGGGATGCTTGTTGCACTAGACATGTTAAGGAGTTGGCTGCACATTTCTACGAAATGCACGGGGCAATTTGTTGATAAAAGGTCATGGACTTCAGTAGCCGTCCTTGCGACTAGAAGATCATACGTCTCTTTAGATGACGTTATAGGCACTGTTGTCTGTAAAAGCACAGATTTCACTTTGCTTAATGTATCAATTCGTATAGAATAGAGATTCAGACAAGGCCAGATGGGAGTCACTATGTCTGGAGGCCCGCTCGGAAACAATGCTTGCATACAGCATTTGACCATGGACGTAACTTCTACTAGATAACTTAGTCCGGGCGCGAGGCCACAGCACCTGTGATCCGTTCCTAGAATGTAACTCCCGTTTGCGAGTTGCATAAAGAAGGGCTCTATCTGAGTTGCAGGTGTGACTAGCTGGTGGCATGAAAGGTTGTTTGAATTTCCATCACATGCTCCGTGTAAATTAATACCCTGACACAAAAGTATACCGCTTAGTGAGTGTTTACAGTTGTCACCACTAAGAAATACATTTTTGTCACTGTCACTATAGCAAGAATGAGTGTATGGTAATTTCCATTCGGATTTTAAGTATCCTTTACCCAATTGTTCATATTGGCCAGCAGGTATGTACTCAAGGCACTTATGAAATCGGAAAGTTGTAATCGGAATTGTGATAATTCCGTGTATTATCCATTCAATGACAGGGCTCTCTGACATTGTCAATGGTAATCTCTCGAGTTTCTCGATGCTCAAGATTGTATAGTCTGCTCCTTTCTGTGCCAAACTGATCTGTTTATCAGTAAGGTTAAAAATGGAAAACAATGACGTTGTGTTGATTAAACGCCAAGGCACATAGCCTGAACGAAGATTTTGCAGCGTCCAGCCTAGTTCTATAATAGAGCGTAATTGAGACTGGCCATGTTGTAACATTAGCAAATCTCTGTCTATCACATCAAAGGCAGATGATACAATATTGTCCAAAGAATATATTCTGGAAGACAGAGTCATTAACCCATTGTCTACCACAGAAAGTGATTTCTCCAAATTAATACGATCAATTTCTCGTATCTTTTCAGCAGTTTCAATTTGCTTTACTTTCCAAGCCTCGTTGTAAGCAGCATAGATGCTGGTCGCTATGAAACGCTTTTGACGCTGTTTGCGTGGTCCAAGAATGAAATCGCGCAAATCAGCACCATCTTTTAATAAAGACAAGTGTTGCTTAATTTCAGCCAGTGTGGATGTAGTTAGCCATTCTAGGCAGAGTTTCCCTACACTGTATGTTGTTATTATTCCTGGATGTTGTCTCTGGGAATATCTAGAGTCTAATCTGGTCATTTTTAAACCCTGTGTTTTATTCAGGAACCTATCTTGACAGCTATTTGTGTCTGTAGGCCAGATTAACCATTTTTTCCAATCAGGATGTGTTTTGTTGAAATGTAAAATGTGTGACACGTCTAACTCATTATCTGTAGTTGCATTCTCAGCTATTGGCTTTGGTATAGACGGTGTTTTCATTTCTTTGTTCTTAGCTAGGCCAAGACAGGATGTTTGGTGTACAGTGTCATTTAAAAATAACATTTGTTCTGGTATCATGCAGGTTCTAAATAGTGCTTCTATGCCTTGCACCTGCCAATCTTTTGTACCCCAAATTGTTTTTGTTTCAATATTATTTTTCCAATAATCAAAACCAAATGTCATCATTTTGTCATAAAATGCTTCTGAATATATCAATTTAGAATTTGTCAGCATTGTTTTCATTCCTGTTTTATCTAACAGTTTATAATAAAACGTTTCTGCATCACTTGTGTTAAACCCTGAGAAGTATTTGAATTTCTCAAAAAATGCTTTAGAACTGCTTTTAGGTGGTGTAGAACAATGTTCCCATTGATTATACATAAAAACATTTCTAGGCTGTGCAGATTTATGCAAGTAATGATCCCCATAGTGGGTGTAACAGAATAACTGCTCATAACTAGATGAACCTTGTAAATAATCATGATCTGTGAATCTAGCTGACATTACTAAATCAGACATCATGTCATTAATACTGTTAAAGTCCCAATCATCAGAGAATGTACTAGGTGTAACAAAGTCACTTAAGGAAACCTTTAGTTGATGAGGATACTTCAGGATTTCGACCGGACCATAGATCTCATAGTCTGTTTTCTCCCATACTACCCCACCAGGTATTGGAATTGCTGTGACATTTACTGTTGACAGTTCTCTTTTCTTCACGTGGGATGATCTGTGTGGTTTCAGGACTAAGTTGATGTTCTGACTTGCTGTGTCCATTCAATTGTAATGAACTTCCCTAAAATCAAAACTAAAATTAGGCATAGTAGGAGTATGAATACCCCTGAGATAATCCAATGCTCAATCAACGGTGAATCCAGATATAGTTCTTTGATTTGTTGAAGGAGTCCTGTTGTATTTTCTTTAGAATACTTTTTTGTTTCTGGCATCACTTCGGGGTCGTTAAAATCTTCAGAGAAGTTGTCGAAGTTGATGAAATAACCAGAGGCAGTTCTGTCAATTCTTTCAATCTGTCTTTCGGTAGCACTTTCTGATGCCACATCATTGTAGACTGGTGTTGTTTCTTGACGAACTGTTTCAATCTGTGTTTCAAGAGGCACGAGTTCCATGGCTGTATTGCATAGTCCTTCATTGTGCACTGCAGGCTGATCGAATGTGATGAGTCTTTCAGTTTGAACCTCTTGGATTGTTGCAAGTTTGGGTATTCTGTTGTTTCTTGGGAGTCCACTGGGCCTACTGTTGATTATAGGCCACATGCTTGTGGTTTTACCAGATCGATGGACACGATTCTGTTCTCCTTTTTACCAGCAAGGGGCGGTAGCACAACTGATCTTGTTCCGGTGACTGCCAAGACAGGTACTGCTTTTCTGTAAGAAGGCCCAAATTCCTTCTTAACCGCGATCTTCTCTCTGACTAGATCCCCAATCTTTGGAATCCAGACAGGCCTTGCTGGGGCTGTTGCGGGTGGTGCCTCGTCAGTGGTATTTGGCTGTTGCTTTAACTTTATGTTGCTTAATGATTTTCTTGTTTCATTCAGTTCCTGTAAAACAGCCAAACGGTCTTTTACTTCAAACTGCTTTGTTTCTTCTTGTACCACTGACATCTGACTATCGAGGTCCTGAACGTTCATTCTAATTCCGAACAATAGTTCGTATGGGCTGAAACCTTTTAGAGAATTTCTTGGCATGTTGTTAAGACTAGTCTGGACACTTATTAAATGTTTGACCCACCCAGCGCCTGAACCTAATACCTTCGCTGTTATAGATTGCTTTATGTCCCGGTTTTTTCTTTCTATCACACTATTCCCTCCCGGGGTATGACTGACAAGAATACCACAACCCAATTCCCATGCTAGCCATTGCCTCCTTATAGGCTCGAGAGCTGAAAGCAGGACCCTGGTCAGAATGGAACGTGGTAATTGCGTATATGCCGATATGGACTCGCTAATCTTTTTATAACTGTTCTAGGCGTCAGCCGAGTGCTGGAGGACTCATTATTTAAGTGCATTTCGTCTTAACTATTAATAGGACGCAGGATGGGGTGTAGACAGCGTTACGCTCTTTCTGATTGGTAGCCGGTAGCAAGGTTCGCCACTGCGATCCCTATTGCAGTTTTCACAGTTGTTTGCATATATTTGGTGTTCCACATTCATTCCCGGCCACCAGAATACTGATTGTAATTCAGTCAGTGATTCCTTGATCTTTCTGTGCCTAAGACCCAAACCCATGTGTGCGTCTGCTATTAAAAATATTCTCCTGTTCGTGTTTGGAATTACTCTATCCCCCACTCCAGGGATTCGAGCAAAAGGAACGGAGTTTGCATCGATTATGTATGCATAATTGAGTGGATAGTTTACGGGTAGTGCTGCACAGTCGCCTTTTACGGTCGTTCTTACTGCCAGCATGGTTTCCCCGTCTATATACTTATCTGTACGCTTTTTTGTGGCTAAGGAAGCCGGTTTAGTTGCTTCCGCTTTGGCTGTATTAGCCAATGAATTCCCTGCAACGTGAACGCCATCACGTTGAAGACTCTGTGCGTGAATCACGTGAGTCTTTTGTAGTTCTTTACTTAAAAGAGCTACCTCGTTCCAGAGCTTTTTATGCTTTATTGTGGCACCTGTGTCATCTTTGTAGTCGTTCTCGATCCAACTCTGCAGTTTATTGTTGAAAGAATTGACGCAAAAATGAGAATCGCACACTATAAGTGTGGGGAATTCGCGTTCTGCATTTTCGAGCGCCATCTTTAAAGATCTGATTTCAGTTCTCTGAACCGAACAGTTTCTTACAGATTCAGTTTTTGTTACTTTCGGTCTGAATTTACCGCACAGCCAACGACCTTTAATAATCGCACATGCTGCATTGTAGGATTTGCTCTCTACATTAAAATGCTGTACAAAGCTATCTGTATAGATTATACATGCGTATTGTGGGAGAGGCAGGATTTCGATTGGCAGAGGATATTCTTCTTCATATTCTAAATCATTCAGTTCTGTGTATTGCGGGGCGAAATAGTATTTCACGTCTTCCGCTCCTAGAGAATCTATGCATTGTATCCATTTTGGATCTAGTGACACTGTAGGCAGGTTTACTGGGCTGAATAGCGCTTCGAAGGCGGATTCCGCTGTAAGGATATTAATCCGTTTGCCGTGTGCTAGTTCTCTTTCATTTGCTAATGCGATTTGCACTGCGTTCACAGTTCTTTCTGTCTGACTGAATGTTTTTTCTGCTTGTGTGTACAAGTGAGATTTAATTGAAATTGGTACCTTTTCTCCCTCATTAGAGGTTAGGTACGTGAATCCGCATCTTCCTGGGATGACTCGGATTACCAGATCGCGTGTGTTGTCACGTGTATCTAATTTTGTTTTTGCTAACATGTCTGTTTGCAGTGATCTCAAAATTTCTGTGTGTTTTTGAGTCCAATTGATTTGTTTTAAATCAGGTTTAATTAGTTCGTAGAGAGGTTTAACCCTCTCTGCGTAATTTAGGATGTAAGTTCTTCCGAAATTCAGAAAACCTAGTATTGATTGTAAATTCTTCAGCGTTTTTGGAGCTTGGAGTACAGCGCACTTCTCTAAGAAGTTGTCCGCTAGGCTTTTCCCTTCACTTGATAATTCGTACCCTAAAAACAGTACTGTCAGATGGGCAATTCGGGACTTTTTAAAGTTGAATTTGTAACCCTCTGCTGCGAACCCAAGTATAATGGTGTTCACTCTTTTCAAGTGAGTATCCAAGTCGTCGTCTGTGAGATAAATATCATCTACGTAAGATAATGCTTCATCATCATATATTTGTAGTAACTCTGTTACCCTAGCTGAGAATAGTCCTGGGCTGTTCTTGAACCCCTGTGGGAGTCGACAGAATTTTTTCTGCGACCCAAATGCGGAGAAAGCGGTCAAGTATCTGCTTTCTGGTGCAATGTTTTGACAAAAGAAACCATTAGAAATGTCTAATGTCGTTTTATATTTTTTCCTAACTATATTATTCATTAGGGCTGCACTATGCGAGTTTTGTACTGCAAAAGTTTTGCAACATGTATTAAGATGTCTGTAGTCCAAAACTAGACGATATGAATTGTCTGGCTTGGAGACAGGAAACAAAGGATTGTTCATTTGAGAGGTGCATGTTTCAATCACCCCCTGGTATTCAAGTTGATCTAAGATCTCCCTGACCTGTTTTTTAGCTTCTTGCTTTATGGGATACTGCCGTTGGGCAGTTCGTTCACTTTTTAGTTGGATTTTGTGAGGAGGAGAATCCTCATCCCATCCTACATGATTTTTATACAATGCAGGTGCCTGGGCTACTGCCCATTTCCTTGCATATGTGTATTTTTTGTGAATCGGAATGTGATTCGAGAAGGCAGGCATAATCACCTCTTCGCCACGAGGGCACTCCCTGACAAACTCCGGGGGCCAATCTTTTTCAGCTAACAGAATATCATAGCCTTTTGAGAGTTTATCCCAAAATAGACCCTTAATTTTCCTAGTCTTATCACCCTCCATACGCAATGTTATTTCGTATATTTTATGGGGCTCGCTAAGTCTGGCGTCGGCAGTTTCAACCTGAATGTATTCATTCGTGTCCACTGTCTCCAGATGACTCATCAAGTTCTTGCGCGCTATACTGATCTCTGCTGCACTGTCCAACATTGTCAATGCCCACTCCCCGTTTTTCAACTGTGTCCTCAGTATTCTCGGCATGATTGATTACTCTAATACTGGCTACCTTCTTTTTCTGAAATTGAGATTTCTTACTTTGAGCAGGTTCCTTGTCTTTGGACTTGGTGTGCTCTCCTGGGTCTGACCGTCCTCTTCTTTCCGAATTCTGTGGAAGAGATCGAGAGGGACGTGTATCAATACTTTGATATCTATCAGGTTTTTTTATATTATCCCTATTTCTAAGGTTATATCTTTTCTCAGAGGGCTCCCTCTGGGGAGACTGGCGTTCTCGAGTCGGAGTTCTTTCCCTCCGTCGAGGAGACCTTCCTCTGGACTGGAAAACTTTTTCCTTGGGAGTGGATTGTTTATTTCCATCCCAGCTCTTTTTAGGAGTATTTAAATTATTTTTAATAAATAATTTTTCAGGATTTTCGAGCAGTTGGGGTTTAACTGGTTTTCCACCCAAGCTGTCTCTACCTAATTCTTCATAGCATTTTTCTATGATTTTTGCTAGCTCAACAGGATCTTTTATATCTGTTTCCCTCAACTTCTGGCGAATCGCCACAGATGCTGCTTCTCCCTTTACGTTGGCTAATAATATAGCCGTGACCTGCTTGAAGTCTTTCAGTAATTTCATACCTAGATTTAAAGCGGGCTCTGGACCGAATTCATTTTGAATCTGTTTTAGCACGTCTGGTATTACCGCCATAGACGGAACACCGTGTGTTTTTGTGTAAATGGAAGCAAAGACTGTACCCCAAGTGTCGCAGTCCTCCACGTGTGGTGCGATTCCCATAGGAAGGCAGATGGTCAAGATTCTGTGTTTCTCAATAGGGGTAGTATCAGGAAATACTGCCTCTATTTGAGTGATTTTCTGGGCTAACCAGAAAGGAATTTGTTCCCGTTTTACGGGTGTTTTACCAAGACATGACTGTATGTTCTGTGGTGTAATTTTATTTGTGTTCCCCTGATGAGGGGTCAGCTGGTGTGAATTAACAGCTGGCTGGACTGTTGCAGTCCGTATTACATATTGGACTAATTGCCTATGTATTTTTATTAATGTGTTTAGCTGTGGTAACAGCTCTTCTCTAGACATTCTTGCAATGTCAGGATGTGGTGTGTAGCTGGCTAGAACCGGCCACGTGGCTCCTGGTCTGCCTAGAGGACCGAGCCTAGTTATGTGATTATTGTGTTTTAGGGCGCCATTAAACCAGAGCAGGTGCTCTTGAAATTTAAGTGGGATTTCAATCTCCTCGAATGGAGCGTACTCTCCCGGAGGTTCCTCTATTTTGTAATAGTGAAACTCTTGTGTTATTGCGTTTACCGCTGGAAAGTTTATCCATGAATAGAATACCTCTGTCTGCCGATACTCGTGAGCCTCTATCACGAAAATTACTGTACCACCTTGAGGTGGCAGTCCGTTTTCTATAAGTTTTAAAGTTATAGATCTTCTTAACTGGACCGGGATGATAATAGCATCCGGGTCTGCTTGTTCGGGACCTTGCTGAGTCGCGTCTACTGCGGCCCCAGAGGTTCCGTTGGTTTCTACTGACATTTTTTATAAATGCAGGCTTTGCAGAGTAGGTCTCCAAGGAGACAAAGATTAGATGCACAATATTTTGGAACACTGTATCCTTCAACGTTGAATAAACCGGAGCTTTACATAGGAATCTCTTCCTACTAAGGTCGGGCGGATTTTAACCTTTCACCCACTCCAGACGTCTATTGGAGTATTTACGGGTGAAAGGGGTGTGAAATATGCACGACTGAGTTACTCTACAAGTCTTACGTTAGTTTATCGCCTTACCAAACGTTAGGGCGCCATGTAGTGTAGTTCCTAGTTTCCCACTAGGCCCTGCGCATTGGAATAACATAAACAGTAGTATCGACGTGGAACTGGCTATATTCCAGGCCTCCACTGACTATGCTAAACTTAATTGGGTTGTGTTACCAACTAGCTCAGAGGTCACTGGAAACTTTCTTCTCTGCATAGGAAGTGATCAGCTTCCCTGGCACAGACAAGAAGGGATTCAGTTTTCCAACAACCGTGCAACATGACAACTTTGCTCCTCAGATCAAGAGTTGATCTCTAGGGTCGTGTGAAACAATAGACATAGATTTCACTCAGTCAGTCTGGTGCAGTTTACTTTCACAATATGTAGAGAATAGAGAGACGGGCGTTTATCAATAAAGGTTAACATTTATTGAACAGTCTTTCTTCTCGTACAAGAGGAATGTATTGCCACAATTGCAATAACTGTTATTATAAAAAGTACGTACAGTAAGATAAGAATTGCGAAATAGAACTGTAAAAGCATTGATATGGTTTCTTAGCCATACAATGGTTTAAAAGTAATAAAACATATATACAGTCATATATACATTAGGCTAACATACTCAACTGGTGCTTCTAACTAAGCCTACCCCGGTGTGCCTGACCTAAGCCTAACACGTGAGAAGGGGGAGTAAGTAAGTAGCTTAAGTTAAGTTGGTTTTGCCAAGGTTTGTTTCAAGAATTCTCTTCTAAGGGTTTAGTCAACACCATACCTCTGAATAGAATGATGGAGGATTGGTATCTCCTTCAGGGGTCTCTCTCGATATCCCAGTCACCCGCGAGGGTAAACCGGAAGCGCCGGGACTGGATTTCTCTGCACGAGAAAGGCAGCGGCTTCTCTTCGCGCGTCGAGGAAGGAGGGGTGACAGCGTCCGCGGGCAGCTGGGCTGGATGTCTTCGCAGAGGACGGCTGCACGGCTCCTCAAGCGTACTGAACCACAGTTCGCGCTGTAGCGGCGATAATGGTAATCAGTAGCTTCACCACCACAGGATAGCAGGCTGCAGCGACAGAGTGCTAGTTTTTACCAACACTGGTCATGCAGGCAGCTGGCATCAGCAACAGGCAACGCTCTCATTGCTTAAGGCAACGTTGGTAATATTTATACCTGACAGGTGCCGGGTTTGACGCAAGTTTGCTGGACATAAGACGTCAATTAAAGATGTCACTAGGAAGTGGCAGTTATCAGTTGCTCATTAGAGTTCTATTACTAATCAAAACATAGCAAGCGGGGATTTCCAGGTTTGCTAAGTTTTTATCTTGTTGAAGAACTCGGAGTGTTATCTAGGAATATCAGATAGTGACTGCTGCTCTGTCATTGCACTAATTGGTCGCAAAGGAAGTAGCAGAGAGTCATGCTGGAATGTGGCTCTGTGGCTCTGCTCGTGTGAGGCCAGAGATGACTTTTCAGAAAATCGCACTTGAACGGTTATGCCAATATAGGGAATAAAGGGCTCTATAGCCGAATAGGGGCATAAGGTCACAGTATCGATCAGGAACCTAGATAAGCACATGACAATATTAACAATTTACACAGGGAGCACTTACACTCTGGCACTGATCAGCAGTGGCAGAGTGTCCAAAGCATCTAAACCAGCAAAAACGAAATCCAGCACAGCATCAAAAATACAGAGGTAGAGGCCAAAAAGACAGGGGAAACCACGCCAAAGATGCCAGGTCTAACATTAACCATGTTACTTTTACCAGAATGATGGACGGTCTTCAATGCACTACTGGAATGCACTAACTCCAAGCATTTTGTAATTAGCTCTGTATAGCATTTGTAGCACTCAATGTAAGAACAGAGTTAGTTAGTCAGAGCTCTGTAGATGTCACATTAGTGCAACACTGGTTTGATGAGTTCTACTGGTTTGATGAGTTCTATTCTATTATCTTGATGTGTTAACTCTGCAATCAGTCATGCTAAAATGTATCTGAATTATACTTTTGCACATATTGAGATCCATGCTACTTAAAATAGATGCTACGAAGAACTCTGTTTAGACTTCAGAATATTATCAACCTTGTTCCTACCGGAATTCTCTCCAAAGCACCATCCTTCCAAAATCCACATTCACTACTCACTGCTGCATATTTAATTCGATAACCCAATATTGGTTGTGAAAGAACAGAAGGAGATGCTGCTCCTATGGACATCAACCCTATAAAGCCACTGGCTCCATCTACCACCACATAACCAGTCCCTCTGGTCCCAAAGTTCCAAGGAGGCCATCAGATTTAAGGTTGGCGGCAAGGAGCCCTTCACTTCTGGCACCTTTGAAGTTGCTCCCACCTCACCTTGTATCCCAGGATACCCTCACCTTGTATCCCGGGATACCCTCAATAAGCTGGATGCCATCTATGTAGAAAAGGATACATTTATGATTGCTTATCAGAAGAGTAACAATAGGATGATCAATAGATTGGAAAGGCTTGTTGCTCCACAGGATGGCATACATTTGTTTTTGGTTGCCTAGCACAGAGGTGGTGATGGAATGTCCCATGATGAAGGGACCGCCTCTTCCTCTTGTGATCCTTTGCAGGTCATGATGGTTGTCATCAAAGATGGCCATCACAACAGCCCTTGTTGAAAAAGCTCTGTTAAAAATACTGTACATTGTTGACATTTTGAAGCATTTTCTTGATTCATATTTTCCTTTTTAACCATTGTTATTCAATTGGAAATAGTCTTCTTTTTGGAAAGACTATGGGAATTTTTAGATAACATCTTTTATTTAAGTCAAAGTCAAAATATGCTGTATTCGAGATTTCACTCATAAAAGCAAGAACAGTTTAAAAATACAATTAAATTATCAATCAATTACAATAAAAAGATAAAGCATATTAATTACAATTTATGACTCAGTGTACAAATCAAAATGTAGAGATATCATATATCAATAATTATCCATTAAAAAATAGTTAAAAGAGTTAAGAAACACTCAGTACTAACAATTTTCTAAAAGGAAAACATGGATAGATTATACGGGCAGTTTACCTAGACAGAGAATAGTCAAATGACTAGCAGTCTCTGTCTATTAGACCATACAGTCTACCCAGACAGAGAATAGGTTAGTGGCTAGCAGTCTCTGTCTGATCGACCATGCCCATCCAAGGTATTTGGCAGTTGCTATTAATATCCATATCTCGCTACTGGTGCATATAATACGCAAGGCAACTGTGCTACTGTTAGTCCCTAAATTCTTGCACATCGGTTTTAGCCATACACGTCTAGGATCCAAGTAGTCTGTGCAAGAAAATAAGAAATGGCCCTTAGTTTCATTAGAGGAACCACAAACAGGGCAGCTAACATTCAAGCCACCTTCCCATTTAGCTGTCAGAGATCTGAGAGGTAGTGAACCTGCTCTCAATTGGAATAGAAGTTTTCTGTCACCAGGCCTAGTTATACTATCCCAGTGGGGTTCCAGGGAAGGGTACAACTTAGCCTCTAAGAATCCTTCAGTCATGGATCCTAAGCTAGTACTACTCCAACCCCGAGAGGCTACCTTTTCCCAATAGATTTCTTTTAAGGCACTATTAGTAGGGAAAGTTGTTCCAGCTGGATCTAACCAAAGCGAACCCAATCCAAGGTCATTCAAGATTTCTTCCAAGGATTTAAGCCACCTGTTTTTATGAAATATATCCGCTTTGATGATGTCTAGAAACCCCTCAGCATACTGGGAAAGCTCAGGCGTAGTCCAGAGCCTTCTCCAGTACAGAATCGGTTGGAGTCTGACCAAGTCTGTAACTGCTTTTCTACCCAGGTCGTACCTGAGGGGCAGCAAGGAAGTACTTTTCTGGACACCAGTTATAGACAGGAAGAACTTGTTTTCCGAGGTTTGTAGGGCAGCCACCTTCTCGAAACCCCATAGCCCAGCGCCATATAGTGCAGAGTCAAGAGCCTTTGCCTCATACACCTTTAATTCAGAAAAGGGGGCGGTGATGAACAGAGTGTCTGAATTAAGCAGACCACTCTTACCCAGTCCAAAGATCAGGGCTTGATCCATCACCGTTATTTATCTCACTGCACCATCCCAGCTCAGAATCTGGCTATATGCAAATCAGTCTGTCCTTGGCCCAGTGCATCATGGGAACAGGGCAGACTAAACTACCAAGCCAATTCTTCACCAGAAAGGAGACAAGCTACCGGGGACCGGTTTCTGGCATTTCAGCCGTCTTCGGCCCGGCTTGCTTGAATCCTGATGGTGCAGTGAGAAAGGGACTCATGTCTGAGTATACCCTGCCACACCTATAGTGGCCAAAAACGATTCAGAAAAGGGGGTGGTGATGAACAGAGTGTCTGAATTAATCAGACCACTCTTACCCAGTCCAAAGATCAGGGCTTGATCCATGACCGTTATTTATCTCACTGCACCATCCCAGCTCAGAACCTGGCTATATGCAAATCAGTCTGTCCCTGGCCCAGTGCATTATGGGAACAGGGCAGACTAAACTACCAAGCCAATTCTTCACCAGAAAGGAGACAAGCTACCGGGGGCCGGTTTCAGGCATTTCAGCCGTCTTCGGCCCGGCTTGCTTGAATCCTGATGGTGCAGTGAGAAAGGGACTCATGTCTGAGTATACCCTGCCACACCTATAGTGGCCAAAAACGATTCAGAAAAGGGGGTGGTGATGAACAGAGTGTCTGAATTAAGCAGACCACTCTTACCCAGTCCAAAGATCAGGGCTTGATCCGTCACTGTTATTTATCTCACTGCACCATCCCAGCTCAGAACCTGGCTATATGCAAATCAGTCTGTCCCTGGCCCAGTGCATCATGGGAACAGGGCAGACTAAACTACCAAGCCAATTCTTCACCAGAAAGGAGACAAGCTACCGGGGACCGGTTTCTGGCATTTCAGCCTTCTTCGGCCCGGCTTGCTTGAATCCTGATGGTGCAGTGAGAAAGGGACTCATGTCTGAGTATACCCTGCCACACCTATAGTGGCCAAAAACGATTCAGAAAAGGGGGTGGTGATGAACAGAGTGTCTGAATTAAGCAGACCACTCTTACCCAGTCCAAAGATCAGGGCTTGATCCATCACCGTTATTTATCTCACTGCACCATCCCAGCTCAGAACCTGGCTATATGCAAATCAGTCTGTCCCTGGCCCAGTGCAACTGCTTAATTCAGACACTCTGTTCATCACCACCCCTTTTCTGAATCATTTTTGTCCACCATAAGCGTGGAAGGGTATACTCAGACGTGAGTCCCTTGCTCATTGCACCATCAGGATTCAAGCAAGCCGGGCCGAAGACGGCTGAAATGCCAGAAACCAGTCCCCGGAAGCTTGTTTCCTTCCCAGTATAAGAATTGGCTTGGTAGTTTGGTCTGCCCTGTTCCCATGATGCACGGGGCCAGGGTCAGACTAATTTGCATATAGCCAAGTTCTGAGCTGGGATGGTGCAGTGAGCTAAAAAACGGTGATGGATCAAGCCCTGATCTTTGGACTGGGTAAGAGTGGTCTGCTTAATTCAGACACTCTGTTCATCACCACCCCTTTTCTGAATCATACACCTGCGAGGCAGGCTTTATAGGTTTCATCAGGGACTTTCTATGCTCGGAACTGATAGCACCTGCTAGTTGCCTATGCCTCAATGTAGCTATATCTATATGTTTGCTCCATCCGTTCTTATTTGAGATATGAATACCCAGGTAAGTAAAAATGTTCACCACCTCTAACGGCCGACCATTCATAATGATTTTAGATTTAAAACTGGGATGGGGATTAAAAATCATAAGTTTAGTTTTGGTCACATTGACCTCCAAACCATGCTCACCGCAAAATAGATCAAAGATAGTCAATGCTCACTGAAGACCACTTGGGGATTTTGATAGGATGAGCGTATCGTCCGCGAACATTAAAATTGGTATTTTAGTGCCAGCTAATGAAGGAGCATCCAACTCCGCCTATACCATGCGGGATACAACACCGTTAATAAACAGTGTAAAAAGAGTGGGGGCAATTGAGCAGCCTTGCCGGATGCCCCGCTCTACCGGGAAGTCCGCTGTCTCCAAGCCCTGTCCCCCCGACTGGATTCTAGCGAATGTTGTTTCATGAAGCCGCATTATCAGAGTCAATAAATCATCAGGAACCCCCAGGTTCTTGAGAACAGACCCAACTTCGACCGCGGCACTAGATCGAAGGCAGCCCGCAAGTCGACAAAAGCCGTGTATAGGCTGCCTCTGCCCAGCACCACGGTCTTCCATTGCAGTAAGTTGAAGCAGAAAACCTGATCCACAGTGCTTGTGGACCTATGGAATCCCGCTTGAAACGGTGACAAAGCATTGTTATCCTCAGCCCAGTCAAGAAGCCTGTTCACAATCACTCGCCCTATTATCTTTTGTATGGTATCAATAAGGCTGATCGGCCTGTAATTGCCGGGCTGGGATCGGTCACCTTTCTTAAACACTGGTATAATTACTGCTCCCTGCCAGGATATCGGGACCTCTGCACCCATAGCAATAATTTTGATGAGGAGGCAAATGTACTTACACCAAAGTTCTTTATCATTAATAAAGACTTCGGCAGGAACACCATCCATGCCTGGTGCACGCCCGCTGTTCACGGTACTCAAAGCCACCAGGATTTCTTGTAGACTGAAAAAATTATCTTTAAAGTGGGTATAATTTGTGTCCGCTGTAGATGTAACTTGTTTTGTCTCAGCATACTGAGTTCTAAAAAATGTTACCCACTCTTCTTCCAGGACATTGTTATTTGGGGGTTTAGGTTTCCCCTCACCACCCCATTTGACAATGCTCCAGAACAGTCTAGAGTCTTTCTCATCACTAGCTCTTTTTAACCACTTCAACGCTAATGACAAAGCCAGCTCGTCATGTGCATTACCTGCGCTACAAGGATGACGAGCTGGCTTTGTCACGTATAATGGGAAATTGGATAATGCAGCACAGGGGGGGGGGGAACCCTTAGCCCCCAAGGTGTTAATTTGGACCAGTGATGCTCATCCCAGGCTTTCTTTGCGTTCGCTATGCTGTCTTTATACTCCTTTCTAGCGGATTGAATAGCCATAGTATCCCTACCCTTTAGAGCATTACCTAGGGCAATTCGTGCATCCCTACAATGGGCGTTATACCATTTTGTATTCTTGGGAACTCTCTCACCCTTGCCCTTCACAGGCTTCAAAAAATGGTTTTTAATTACTGAAAAAAGGGTATCGTGGATTACAGCCAGGCCACTCAGCTCAAAACTGGAAGGATTAATATGTTCCATGGCAGATATCGCTTTATCAGCTTCGTTTTTGATATTATCCATGGCCTGTTGATTAGTTGCAACATTTATCCATCTCAACCTTCGCATATCGTTAGTAGGGACAATTAAGGGTGGAACAAGGGCAGTAGAACAGCTGATTATGTTTGGTAATGACCACAATTTATGCTTTATACACAGACGATTGTGGTCACTCTCGCTCCTCCACACAACCTCCATGTTACGTAACAGCGGCCATAGTTTCAGACTACAAAGTACATAATCTATCCTGCTCTTGTGCCGCCCATTGTCAAATGTCATGGACCCATTTTTATCACTTGACGTCCTTCCATTTAATGCTCTTAGACCTTTCTCCAAACATAAGGCATTCATACTAATCACATCCTCAGTCCAGCGCACAATTGGTTTCAACTCTAATTTTGGGACCCCCCAATGCCAATCCTCTTCATCCCCAAGGAAATCATCATCTGTGGCTAAGGGTTCAAATGTTCGATTAAAGTCACCTGCAATGACAATATGATTGTCTTGGGAGTAGGTATCAAGTATGGAACCCAAGGTCGCCAAAACCTCTGACCTCCCACCCCCAGATCTCCTCACATATACATTGTAGATGTCTAATGTTCCCAGAATATCTGAATTCATTGTGATTAGTTGAATGTCTCTGTGGCTAGTTTCTTTTACTTTGACATCTAGTTTTAGTCACTTCCCAACCCAAATGGTTAGACCGCCCATTGGTCTTCCCCTTGGGCCTTTTGAAGCAGGAACAAAGTAGTTCAGATATCCATGTGCAAAGGATGGTTCACATGACCAGGTCTCCTGAAATATACATAGGTCAAAGGAATTAACAAATCGAAGCCACTCTCCAGAGTCCAGTTTAGAACCCAGTCCTGCAATGTTCCATGAGAAGAGTTTCCCCACATAGTCCACGATACCATCTGGATCCATCAATAAAGGATTCGCAACACTATCTTCAAATAGTTCTTGTTCAGTTCCAGCTAGCATACTTTCGTGGCTGATAACATCAGTAACATCTACTCTCACGGTGGTATTCTCAATGTTAGTACCCACTGTAGAAACAACAGCACACACTTCAGACTCAGACTTTGCGGTGGAATTGGGCGGCAGCTTGGTGGATTCATTCTTCTTGCTATTAACTCGAGGCATTGTGTCACTTGTTAATCTTCCTTGGGACATACAAGTAACGTTAGTAAAACCAAAATCCTCAACAATAGAAGTGTAGGTTATATTTAGCTCAACCAGATCATTGAACACACCACTATCTGCCCTCTCAAGTCAATCGCATTCATTCAGGGCTGACAGTGCCGCAAATCTATTTTCAATGCTAATTCCCCATTCACTATGTTGTGCAACCCTACCCCAGTTATTTGTTACCGAGTTCCATTTTGTCTTTAAAACACTTGGATTCACTGTGCTACCTCTACTATAGAAAAAATCCAAGGTTAGCGGAACAATCTCGGTAGTCCTACGTTGCATGGGGAATATATATCTTAGAAGCTCGGGTAGTACTTCAGGGCTTAGGAAATGCACAACTACACAGTCTCCTTTTAGTTTTTTCTTGCTATTCCCTATCCAGTCCACCCTTCTTGCCATGGTAATTTCCCCGGCTAGCTGTTGTTTTCCCCTCAGAGATATCATTATATTATTACATAGCCAGTGGTATGCTTTGCTGATCAAAGAAGAAGTAGACTCTACTTGACCTGGTTTTAGGGGAGGTACAATTGCCAGGACCAGAACAAGAGGAGAGGCCTCTACAATAAGTTGAACGGGGCCTTCGTCTACACTAATCCCTGTAGAATTTGGTGGTAAATCTTCATTGACTGTTACCCGGGCATCTTGGTCTACTGGCTGCTGAGTGGGAGGTGGAACTGGTATCACATCATCATTACCCTCTGTCCCACCCCTAGGGGTATTTGTAGATGATACAACCATATTTGTGACTAAAGTTGGTATATTACCCACCTCCTCCACTGTCTTGTTTATCAGTCCCCCTAATCTATTTACTTCAGTTGTTAATAGGTCAATTTTGGCTACCAAGGGTTTAATTATAGATTCCATCTTGGAGTCAATCATACTCACTAGCTTTTTAATCAATTCATCACCTAATATCTCCTTCTCACCTTGTTCCCCATTCACCTCTATTATGGCTGTGGTTTTCGGTGAAGACGCTGTTCTTTTCCTACTGGAGCGTAACCCACCCCGTTTGCTCAGACACTTTCTGCATGCTTTAATAGCTCTAGTTGCAGGCACAGACGCAGGGGAAGGGGAATCATCTTCTATCGTGTTTAACTGGTCACCTGGATCATTGTCTAGATCAACAGCAGAGGATATATTCAACTCAAGATTAGCATTAGGGCTTATCTCAGTGACTGAAGTATCACAACTATGTACCTGTATCGGAACTTCTAACACAGTAGGATCTAGCAAAGAACTCTGCACAGAGACGGCAGGTGGTGAGCTCAAGCCCAACGATATCCGTCTTGTGCTATTTATCTTACTCACAACCTGGACCAGGTAATTGTCTATAGTATTAGGTACAGATGAAGACCTTTGTTTGGACATGTTGAAGACAATTTGGTAGTAGTCAACTAGGAGTATCACACTCAAAGCCAAGCAAACAAAAACGTTTACCAGTTGGATAGATTAACAGAGACTTTAGTGATATGTTGACAAAGATATTTCTTACTTGAGGGTAACAATGATAGACCTCTACAAGAACAGGCAGGGATCCTGGCCCAGACCAGTTATGGTCAGTCACGGACTGTCACAGACTGTCCGCCCTTTGTCCGGGTTACTTCCGGCGCGTCCCGCGCGTGTCCTCGCGGGACGAGGGACTTGACGCTGCTTTAAGCCCATGCCCCCTCCCCCTGCTGCGCGGCTTTACTGCCGAGTGTAAATTTGAGACCTGGCGTTAAGTGTAATTTTGGGTAATACGAAATTCTGGATTTTTGCAGCATTTGCTAGCCTAATTGAAATATTGCCTCGCCAAGACAGGTGTCTTCTGCAGTCATTGCCTGCCAAGATGCTGGTGAAATGGAAACGCATGCTGAAAAGCCCTACACATTTGCCGGGTTAAATCCTGATTTAAAACATTTCACTGGAAAATGATGCAACATTTTAGACGAAGCTGGCAATTGCTTTGGTAATCGCTGGTGGACGCATATCGTGCGTGCCTTCTGCCTTTGCTCTGAAAAACGAATAAAGGAAAGATAGCACGGAGGATACCTCTCTGCCTTTGGTCGAACATTTCCACTAAGGAATAGTTTAGCAGAGGTGACCCAATTAAACTTGCATTTGACACTGAGCTCAGAGGCTGTCTAGTTTCACATATCTAATTAGCGACGGCCTCGCCACGGGGCACACCCATATATTTCCTATTTGGGGCCATTTCTGACCTTTGGATGTGGGCTGGATACTGCCAGGCTTGTTCAAACAGCTGACGGAAGCTGCGTGTAGGCGTGCACAGATAGCTGTGGAAACTGTTCCTTTAAAAAGGAAGTCTATTGTATGAGTTGGTGTGTTTTCCAAAGCAGTGTGGCCCGCTCCAGTGGAACACAGGCTCCATTTGTCCTCCCAAACGCATGTCCAGTGCTCGGACTGAGTAACCATTTTGTATTGTCATCTCTTCAACTATTCTAGTCTTGAGGATAGCTTTTCTGCCTCCATCAGAAAACATACGTTTGTGCAAAGAAAAAAAATGGTGCAGCTGAAACCCATTTGCTGCGCTAAAGAACAACTCTGGGTTAAATGTAAAGAGAACAAGAGCAGTGCATGTAGTAATAAATTTGGGAGGAAACGTGCCTTAGCGATGTTCTGCAGTATGTGGTGCTTTGTGATGAAGGACCCCAAATGCATTCATTTTTACCTCATTTCTGTGAAATGAAGCGCTGCTTTAACCTTTATATATGTAGATCAGATAGCTCTTGTTTGCTTGTACAGTACAATTCTGAGTGTATCAATTGAAAGATATCGGCATCTAAGGCTCATGGAGATTCTGGACACCCTCCAGGATCAC
Organism: Lissotriton vulgaris; assembly: GCF_964263255.1. Taxonomy (NCBI): domain Eukaryota; kingdom Metazoa; phylum Chordata; class Amphibia; order Caudata; family Salamandridae; genus Lissotriton; species Lissotriton vulgaris. The sequence goes on from NW_028247877.1 coordinate 58,875, forward strand.
ACAGTGTAGTCGTGGCTGAGATAAGGCTCGAGCCTCTAAGGTCTCCTCCCCGGGCCGAATGTGAAGCTGCTTTCTGTTTTGCTTGTTCTTTAAGAAACGGACAAAACACTGCTCACTTACACACCAGTCTCTGCTGTTCTGTTAGTCGCATGCTCCCCAACCCCCAATTCCATCCATCCTCATTCACCCATACCTAATTACTTTGCCCTCATTCTGCTGTCGACCATTGAATAATTCCTCATGTAACAACACACGTACGGTGAGTCTGTGTGGGTGGCGGTGCCCCCGAGAGGATGAACAATCAAGTGCAGCCATGAGCCACCGCCAGCCATCACTACTCTAGTTTTGCAAACACAAAGGAAACACAGTGGAAATGGATCACATCATCTCCTGCACCAACACTCTGCATACGGATATTCATCAAGTGTGTGTCCTGCCTTGTGCAGTGCATTATTATTCGTGCCTAAAACCAAAGTTGGCCACAGCTGCATCCATATTATGTCTACTCTGTGCGCTCATCAATCCAAACAATAAGCGCTGTATTGAAATAATGTTGAAGGCCTCGGCACTCTGTGTACAGACATAGCTTACCAAAAAAGAATGATATTATAAGCAAACATGTTATTCTCGTGTAAAGCAAAATACCTAACTAGGCGAAAAGCATTAATAACAAAATGTGTTGTGTGCAGAGGCAGCAGGAAAGGAAAAATGGTGTTTAACTTCTAACCCGCACATGCTAACTTAACACAGTGCAAAGGTGAAACCAATACACAAGACTCCCTCCCTTTGATCCGAGCACTGATAGGAGAAGAATGAAGGGACAAATTTAGGAACCCAAAGTTCAAGTTCGATAGTTCAAACACAAGTCTCCAATATGGCACTTAAAAAAGAATGAAGAGAAAAATACAGTAGTCGTGAAAAAACTCAGGAAAGGACTTTGATAAAGTGATAGGCAAGACTTCCAAAAACAATCTTTGAATTTCCCCCCAAAAAATCATAAAATCAAACGAGATGTTTAGGTCCAAAAAACTGACACTGCAAACATAGTTCATCCTAATAATGAATAGGCAAAATATGCAGCAACAGCCTCCAACAGGAAGTCACTGTTATCATCCGAAAACAGATCAGCCATCCAATTTAACAAAGGGAAAGAACATACATGCTCTTCGATTACCGGAGCCTCTTGCACCATCAGAGGACAACTCGTGGGTTCTCGAGGAAACTACGAGCCAAGAAATCTTGCGCCGCTACGAACACATTCCAACGTCCCAGAATACCATGCATTGCTGCAAAGGCCATAATCCCTCCATCAGAACAAAGCAATTCATGAGTAACTAAGGGACTCATAAGTTGATTATAATCAGCATCGGGAGACACCGTATTGCAGAAACACAAATCTAGGGCCCATTCAAAGTCACAACCCAGGCAATGGAAAACAGGCTGAACGCATGTAAAGTAGGAAAATCGAAATGATAATCCATAAGCTGCACTCAGTGTAGCAAGTGGCAACGCACCATAGTACTCAAGCATCCGGGCGCGAAGGAGCCCTAGCCGAGACAACCCGTCTTGCAACACAGGATGTGCATCCATTTTGAAATAGACAGAACAGCAATAGCACGCCAGCAGCAAGAGCCAGTAGCAAGAGAAATCCACCAAAGAGGCTGGAGAAAATAGAATTAAAGAAAGCTGAAATGACTCCAAAAATCTTTTGGAAGGAAGTCACCAAGCCACTGCTTACAACTTTAAAAAAGTGAGCCAGCCCCAAAGTGGAGGATGCATTGAAGATAGTATGAATTAATTCACCGAAGTGCAAAGGCAAATCAGTATTTAACAAGGCATGCACCTCTGTGCGGGTGTTTGCCACGTGAAGGAAAAAATGTTTCACGAGCACATGTGAGGGCAACTTCTTTCTGGGACAATAGAGCTCTTATGCGACTCATCTTATTGAACTCTGCTTTCAAGGTCGGAATCTTAGGCCAGATGGAAACATCAGGTTTCCCATGCGGGGGTGGATACATTACATTCTTGCAACAAACTACACGTTCACTGACTGTAACGACATAAGCAATCCCTTTTAATAACCCACAACAATCCTCATTGTTCAAAAGTAAATAACTACCGTTAGCCAGCAACGTGAATATGGGAACTATCGCAGGCACGGGTGTACCTTTCAAAACACAGGCTAAATGAGGCTTGTTTTGGTTGCAAGAGCCATATAATTGGATACGTCGACACATTAAGGAATGATCCGGCGTTTCAGTGCATTCTTTACCATTCAAATAAACTTCTCTTCCCTCCCTAAGACATCTATATGTAAAAGGAAGTGACCAGCTTTCATGGAGATAAGAACTTCCTAGGGGCTCGAATCTGCCAATGGCAAACTACTTCACACAATTTGTAAATGCAAATAAAGGAAACGGCAGAGGTATTAAACCATGAATAAGCCATGTAGCAGCATTGGCTTCCACCACAGAAAACGGTAAAGGCTCTAACTTCTCGATGTGTACCATGGACAAAGAAGCATCCTTCATTGACAGTAAGCGTTGCTTGTCAGTCAAATTAAAAGGGGGAAATAAGGATGACTTATTCATGTAATGCCAAAGCACTTTTCCCGCCTTAAGGGTCTGCAATGTCCATGCAAATTGCATAATGGAACGCAACGGATTGTGACCGTGTAACAAAGCGGACACCTCATCCTGCACAATATCCACAACAGATGACACAATATTATCTAATGTGTAAATGCGAGAAGAGAGTGTGTTAATGCTGTTATCTACAACTGCTAACACTTTTTCTAAATTAGCTTGATCTATAGCCCTAAGGCGAGTAGCCGCCTCAACCTGGGAAGCTTTCCAGATTTCGTTATAAACAACATATATCCATCTTTTGGATCTACCTTTAGCCGGGCCTTTAATAAAATCATTCAAAATAACATCATCAGTCAGTTTAGACAAATGCAGTTTAACTGACGCCAAGGTAGAAGGTCTTAGCCAGTTCTGACACAATTTGCCTATAGAATAGGTAGTCACAGGATGGCCACTTTCAAAACAGAGATTTACCCTGACCTATTTAAAACCTTGAGCTAAACCCAGAAAACGATGCTGGCATGAATCAGCACTTCTGTGCCAGATCAACCAGCCTTCGGGATCCAAACTGGATATGTTAAAGGAGGAATTCAATAATGGAGTTTGTAACTCTCTCATGGAAAATTTAGTAAAATTACCCCAACTTGTATATTCCTCTAAATCAGGAAAAGAAGGAGCATTTAATCTTTAAGGAGTAGCCAATCCAAAGCATGTCGTTTGTGAAATAGTTGAATTAAAAAACAACATATGGTTCGGGATGAGGCATGCACGGTGCAAAGCCTCAGTGCCTTGCACTTGCCAGCTCTTAGAACCCTAAACTGATTTAAGGTCAATTGTATCCTTCCACAACTCGTAGCCCCCAACGGTCAACTGGTCTAGAAAGGACTTCGAATGCAATAGTTTAGTATCGGTAAGTCTAACTTTGGAAATTGACTTTTCAGTCACTTTAAAATAAAAGGCATTAGGATTAGACTGATTAAAATCTGTAAAGGATGTGAAACTTTTCAAAAAGGTAGCAGAACTGCCTAGTATAGGAGCCGGACAGTGTTCCCACTGGGTGTAATTCACTGTGGGTCTCCTGGCATTCGCTTTATGCAGGTAGTGATTGCCAAAATGTTGATAACAATACAAATCACCGTAATTAGCAGACTCCAAGTAAAAATCTTCAGCATCAAAGGCAGCATAATATTTCAAATCAGAAAACAATGATTCAACGGCCTGAACATCCCAATCATCAGAACGTATATTTTGTTTAACTACATCCCCCATAGACACTCTAAGCACATTAGGCACATTTATAACCTCAGTGGGCCCATGAATTTGAAATCAAACAGCATCCCATACAATCCCATCTAAGACAGGCCAAGCACTGATGTTAACAAAAGTCAAGTCTCTCTGCACTCTGTGCGATGAGGAATGGGGAGCCAAAGTTCCATTGATATGTCAAATGTAAGTTCTCTCCTCGACATAGTGTCCATTTATGAGACAGAAAAAATAAAACACAAAACCAATTGTCATAAAAAGGTAAATCGAAAAAAACCCCAACCAAATATAAGTCCAAGGGGGAATACATTTTTTTTTTTAAATAGTCTTGCCAAAACCGAAATCTTCGAGGGCTTTTTAGATGTGTGGGAAACAGTGTCAAATGAAAATCTGGATTCTGTAGCCAAGCGAGTTTGCAAATCAGGCATCGATACGTCAGTTGGGTAGGTATAGTCAGTTTCATCATGGTGAGTACGAGGAAATATACTCAATAAAGGACTGGAAATCGCAGGCAACTCGAGAGCAACCTCAGGCACAGGATTGGAATCCGGGGCCAAAACAGAATTTCTTAAAATCGAAGGACATGAGACTGCCGTTGTCATACTAAGAAGAATCGGCCACTATGTGTATCTTGACATTGTCAATGGAGATATACCTGTTCTCCTTACGACCTGGAAGTGGTGGTAAAATGACTGTTCTTGTGCCCTTCACACCAAGCACTGGAACCGGAGCTTGATAAGAGGGACCAAATTCTTTCTTGTTCTCGATCTTCTCACGAACCAGTTCTCCAACTTGGGGTAGCCAGCCAACTACCGGGATCTGCAATGCATCATCCAAGGTGGAGGGCAAGTGTTCCTTTGCAAGACTATCTCTTGTCTTTTGTAGATCCTGTAAAACATTGCAATGTTCATCTACGTCAAAGGAGGTGGCTTGAGCCACCGAGTCTAGATCGTCAAGGTCCGGTACATACATTTTGATACCAAACAGCATTTCATATGGGGTCCGCCCACCCAGAGACCTTCTAGGAAGATTATTAAGAGCACACTGCACGCCATTGAGATGGGCCAGCCAGTTCCTGCCAGTGCCTATAACTAGAGCCGTCAAAGACTGCTTTAAATCTCGGTTCATCTGTTCCACAACACTAGTACCCTCACGCCTGTATGGAGACGAAAACTTGACTTGGACCCCCAACAAAGTCATAGCATCCTTATACGCCTTAGAGGCGAAAGCCGGACCCTGATCCGAATGGAAGGTACCACAGGCAAAAATCCCTACAAAGATACGCGTCTCTTATGACAGTCCGTGAATCAGCGCTGCGGTGAGGCCATATCCACACAAAGCGTGTGCATGAATCAACTGCTACTTATACGCAGTATCAGAAGAAAAAGGACCGCAGTGATTTAAATAAACACACCCAAGGGGTTTATTAGAAATGTACAACTGTGTCTGGGGCGAACGCGCAGCAGTTGAAGGCTTAATCTGCTGGCAAATGTCACATTGAAGGACATAATGACGCGTCTGTTTGTACAGTCCCCGCCACCAGAAACGTTGTTGTAACTGAGCCATAGTAGCCGAAACGCCCGCATGCGCAGACGCATCACCTTCATGGGCTGTTGTAATCAGTGTAGGCCTGCGGTCCGCGTTGAGAAGTAACCTCTCTCCAACATCAGGAATTTTCACATAAGGAACTGTTAGAACCGGCTGTCTCTAGTTGGCAGAGGTATACAATTCTGACAAATAGGGACACACCTTTTCTAGTCAGGGCAAGGGGATCACACCCTTTGATAACCCCTGCTCACCCCCTCGGTAGCTTGGCAGAGCAGATAGGCTTATCTCGGAGGCTGTGCGTTAAGCATTTATGACCACATACAGTAATAAAGTGAATACACTACAAATGGACACGACACAGTAGTATTATAAAAATAAGGATTTTTATATAAGGCTTAGCACAAGACCAAATAACGACAACAATGTACACAATCTTAATAAATACTCTGGGAAGGGAAAAATAGTTCAAAGGTAGTTTCTTCTTTAGCACAAAGTCTTTAGTATCAAAGCAAATCTTCTTCTTGGAAACACAGTTCTTAGCAACAGGGTAACTCACACGGGAGCTACACGACGTCGAGGCAAAGTTAATCCAAAGGTTCGGCGTCGACCGCGAGGAGCGCTACGTCGAGCCCGGAGTCACACGGACCCACAACAACACAGTACCTTGGAAAATGACGCACATGATGATCAGCGGCGTCGAGCAATCCGGCGTCGCGTCTTCGGTGTCGATCAGGCCTCAGCAGGCGTCGTTGTCGATTATGCGGTTGCAAAGAGTGAGCAGCGCTCACGGTGTCGAGAGGGCACGAGGGCGATGCGATCAGCAGCGGTGCAGACACGAGGTCCTTTGGAGCCGGAGCCGAACTCGCTACTCACTGGCGTTGCTGCTGGCGTCGATCGGGGCCGGCGGCCGGCGTCGAGGAAGCGGGACACTGGAGCCGTTACTCACTATGTCGAGCTGGATTCGGCGACGTCCATCGGCGTCGGGATTGCTGGTTCTTTCAGAGGTGCTGGATTCACAGGTTCTAGCAAATAGCACTTTAAGCAGATGAAGTCCTTTAGCCCTGTGACTTCAACAGGAGACTGGCACTCTTCCAGTCCTTGGAGATTTTCTTAGCAAGCGTGAGAGTACACACACAGTTCCTCTCTCCTGGTTCCTTGGCAAAAATAAAGAAGCACTGCAGGATTCCCCCCAGCAAACAGCACACTGGCAGAAGGGGTAGGCAAGTCCTCAGATCAGCAGGCCTCTTATCCTTGGTTACATGGTTCCTTGTCAGAAGTGATCTAAATTCTTGGTTCAGGGGTCCTTCTCTTATACCCCCTTTCGGCTTTGATCCCTTTGTCCATGCAGGGGAATTTCCCAACATCCTGGGTCTGTTGTGGGTGGAGCCAGGCAGAAGCACCTGGCCTATTCATTGCGCAGGGCTGGGTCCTCAGACGCCCAGCAGGAGGTGGAGCCAGCATTGACACTGGCAGGAGCAGAGCTATCGGCCTCCTGGCAGGAGGTGGGGCTAGGATCGTCCATGGCAGGCACAGAGCCATCAGCCGCTTGGCAGGAGGTGGAGCCAGCATTGTATCAGGCAGGGCAGGCTATCAGCAACTACTCTCCCCCTACTCTCAACGCAAATGTCCCACTCATCCCACACTGACTCATCCAGACCTGTGGAGCCACCCAGCTCCTGTCACACACACGCAAGACCAGCAGAAACAAGATATGGTTAGACAAGAAAATAGACACTTTCTAAAAGTGCTATTTTCAAACCTAGAGTCCAAAAACCATCCACACCAACGGATGCGTAATTAAACCCCGAGTTCAGGGATACCAAACTCGACATTGCACCATGCTTCCCGAGCCAGCTAGGATCATAGCATTAATAATCCTGGCGGCCCATCCTAACTAATGGAGAGCAGGCTACCTCGCAATAGTGAAGAACGAAGATGGCTGTAATTCACTATTAGGATCTGCCAACTTGGTCAGGCGTGTCCTACCTTATACTTACAATGCACCCTGCCCGTGGGCCTACCATAGGGGTGACTAACATAAAGTCAAGGGAAGGTTTGAGGGGCTGGCAAGTAGGTATACTTGCGCAGCCTGTGTGACAGCACTAGGCTGCATGTGGGTCTCGCAATGACCGACCCGTAGACATTCTTTTACGAGGCCGCTCTTGTGGGTGGCACGACACGTGCTGCAAGCCCACGAGCGGCATTTGTATTTACAAGCCCCGGCACTCCTGGTGCACTAGACTAGGGACTGACAGTAAACCAAATAAGCCAAACATGGATACAATCGATACATCAATTTAACATAGGGAGCACTTGCGCTATGGCACCGATCAGCAGTGGCACAGCGCCCAAAGCATATACCAGCAAAAACATCGTAAAACAGTGGAGGCAAACAGAAAAAATGGAGGAGAGACTCAAGCCAATGATGTCAGGTCTAACAGGAACTTTATCAGGACTTAAGTGGTATGAATACTTTGAAGGGAACCCCTTAGGATATTTACTTCCCTTCTCAGTTGCAGCAACCGCTGCCAAGATATCATCATCAATCTTATTTTTGGATGGTGTAACTGCTGCAACCAAATATGTCGATACCGCTGATTTTGCTGCCTCATCGGCAAAGGAATTGCCAACAGCGTGGACTCCCACGCGCTGATGACCGAGAGTATGAATCACAAACACGAGGGGCAATTGCTCTTTAAGCTCAGCCACTCGGACCCAGATCATTTTATGTTTTCATTGTAAGACTGGACACATTAGTAAGAATCACTCACAATAAGAGTTGTCACACCAGGATCAGCGTACTCTAATGCAAGCATCAGAGCACGAAACTCTGCCAATTGTGCGGTGCAGTCCCCAAGAGTCTGCGTGTGCACGACTTTGGACTAGAACTCATCATTCACCACGGCACCTACCACAATAGCGCAAGCAGAAACGTATGCGTGCTTAGACCCATGCGCAACTAGCGCTGAACCATCAGTGTATATGATGCAAAGGAAGTTCTCCAAAGGCCGCATAGCCAAAGGAGCAGGATGAACAAACTCATTCTGCAAAAACTCCTGCGACTCTAAGGAGGCAGCAACAACAAACGTGACATCCGGAAACGTCAATGATGCTGCCCATTGTATCCACCAAGGTTGCAAAGCTTTAGAATTTGGTACACTGGCTTTCGTCACTGCCTCTAATGCAGGAAATGGGGTTACAACCGACATGCGTTTTCCCTGCGATAGTGCACGTTCCTTGAGAATCGCCATTTGCACCGCTGTCAAAACTTTCTCCACAGAGGAAAACCGCATTTCAGCCGAAGTGTACAAGGACTTGTAAGCAATAGGTACTGTGTCTCCTTCATTAAAAGTAAGGTACGTGAAACCCACCGCCCTAGGGATGATTCTTATCACCAGGTTGGTGTGGTTATCACGGGTCAGTAAGAATTTAGACTCAAGAAGATCAGCCTGCAAAGATTGCAAAATAGCTGAATGTTCCGGCAGCCAGCAAGATTTGGTAAAAGATGGTTGTATCAAAGCATACAAAGGCTTGAAACGCTGGGCATATTCGGGAATATAAGTACACCTGAAATTCAAAAATCCCATTAAGGACTGTAATTTATTCAGAGTTGTAGGAGCGCGCAGTTGTACACATTTTTCCAAGAAGTGAGTAGCCAATCCTGTACCTTCATTGTAGAGCTCGTAGCCCAAGAACAACACTGTATACTCAGCAATGTGGGACTTTGCAAAGTTGAATTTGTAACCGAAGTCCTCAAAGTTACAAATGATGCGGTCAACGCGACACAGATGCGCCCAAAGCTCGTCGTCCGTGAGATAAATGTCATCCACATACGAACACGCATCAGTGTCTATCCTCTCCTAAAGAGAGACTATACGAGCAGCAAACACGCCAAGACTATTCTTATAGCCCATAGGTAAACGAGTATAGCGGCCTCGTTTGCCACCACATGTAAAACTGGTCCACTGGGAACTCAGTCCGTCCAACTAGTGGGCAAAAAAACATTGGGTATGTCAAGTGTGGTTTTAAAACGTTTACGCACAAGACTATCCTCAAGAGCAGAGCCGTATGTATTCTGTACTGCACAGGTACGGCAATGCAAGTTCAAATGCCAGTAATTCAATACCAAACGGTACGAACCGTCAGGCTTGGTCACAGTAAAAAGAGGGTTATTCATCGGTGACACACAAGTTTCAATCACACCTTGATATTCCAATTGTTCAAGGATTTCCGCGACAGAAGCCTTAGCTTCTCGTCGGATGGGATATTGAGGTTTAGGCTGTGGCATAGACAATAAAGGAATCTCGTGGTGCGGAGAAAATTTATCCCAACCACACTGTGTATGGTACAAAGCCGGCGCAAGACCCTTAGCCCACTCTTCCGCAAAAGAATCGAGACCATGTGCGTGAAACTAGGGAGGATCACCTCCTCCCCTCTTGGAGCTGAGAGCACAAAAGGTGGGGGCCAGTCAGCCTCCGCTAACAAAATGTCATATGTAGTCGTAAGATTCTCCTAAAATACCCCTTTGATTGTACGTTGTATATCACCTTCAATTAAAAGTTGGCCACAGCTGCATCTATATTTTGTCTACTATGTGCGCTGATCAATCCAAACAATAAGCGCTGTATTGAAATAACCTTGAAGGCCTCGCCACTCTGTGTACAGACATAGCTTACCAAGCAAGACTGATATTATAAGCAAACATGTTATTCTCGTGTAAAGCAAAACACCTAACTAGGCGAAAATCTTTAATAACAAAATGTGTCGTGTGCTGAGGCAGCAGGAAAGGAAAAATGGCGTTTAACTTCTAACCAGCACATACTAACTTAACACAGTGCAAAGGTGAAACCAATACACAAGACAGGGGCGCACTGCTTAGTGTCATGCTACACTACATTGGGAATGAAAGGCTGAAGAGAGGGCAGGGATAGGCCACCGTGGTTAAGAATCAAAATGCACCCAAACAAAGAGTAGAAGAGAAAGAACGGCGAGTGTCAGTGAAGTGAAGAATGCGGGCAGGCGGGCCAATAACCACACACAAGCAAGAACAACAACGAGCTGACAGTGCCAACAAGTGCTTTAGAGGTCTAACTTACGACCCCTACGTATCCGCTTTCAAAGGACTCGTGCAAGAGCCCTGCTCAGGTCACCATTTAGAATTCAATTCCCGTAATTAACATGGATAGGGCAGCAGAAAATTATAATACTTGTTTAAATCCCGCGCCTCTCCCAGCCGTGCCGCCCGCCCCCTTGCTCTGCGGGTCACCAAACACTTCACTCACAACCTTCCTTCATCCAGAGAGCACTTCTGTGATGAAGACACGAGTGCAAGGCAATTTATTTATTTATATAGTGCTTATTACCCCTGACGAGGCATCCTGATTCGATTGTTTCGACTCTAAATGCACATAGTTGACAGTGTCTACTGTGCCTTTTATTAATGCGCTCTGACGTCAGATCGAACTAAACGCGTGCCATATAAAAAAAAAAAACATTACCTCAGTGTGAATACTCTGCCCGCCCCTTAGACAGACCCGGCCCTCCACCAGTTCAAAGTGAGCACTTAAAGACACACCCAGTATGCAGGCTTCCAGCACAGAGGCCAAGCAATGAATGAAGAATGCTTTCCCTAACACTTGCTTTCCCCGCATGTCCACAGCAGCGTGCTAACCTGCCATTGGTTTTGAAGGGTGTAAAGTGACATGCCATCGAAAAGCACCAGGTAGGTAGACTCCTAGGCGGAAAGAACCCAAGTAAAAAAACATCAATCAATGTTTTGATTTAATAAGTTATCAATTGCATGACTTTGTAAAAGGTAAAAAGTTATTGGTTTTTATGTATATTTTTTGTATGCTTTTTTGTACCCGTAAGGGACAGTGGTGCAGTAAACTTTGCATTTATTGTTAAATTAAAATGCCCCTATTGATGGATGTTGTCTTGAATGCAGAGTGCAGTCTAGATGGATTTAGGCAAACGTCACAGCATTGTTCACATTGTAACTCATTCTCAGGGGACGGCCATACAGCACTAGGGCATCTGTGGAATTCACAGTGCCCAGTTCAAACTCAGAAGGATGAAGGACTAAGCCGGCCCAGTAAAAATGTCCGTCTAAGCTGAATGTTGCACACAGCAGCAACAGGCGTGTTGACACCATGGGCTATCCTGCCTTATTTTGTATCCTCTTAAGTCCATTTATTGTTTGGTTTCACACAAGTCTCGACTTTCTTTTGACATGCAAATCTCCCCAATTTGAACCCCATTTACAACTAAACTGCTTCTATGTGTTGATTGTTAAGGAGGAAAGGGGGATGTGCAGAGTAAAAAAAACCAGCATTTGCAAGTTTTCAAAACACATAAATAAAAGGCGTTGTCATTTACAATGCCAATAGCTCAGACTCTCGCAAATGCGAGACCTATTGCAATGCAGATGCTTGTTTGTTTACGATTCGGTTCCCATTGTTTTCCCACTGCTGTTTTGTATAAAAAGATTTGTGTTAACTTGAGGGTTCTAGTGTCTTTATGCCCTTAATGTGAATGATGCATTTGTGGTCCGTTTGGTATCCTTTACTTCCAATTGTCACAGATGTATACAAAGAGTTGTTGTGAACCTCCCACCTACTTTTGTTCTTCTTAGTTTCAGCAGGATAGAGCTTATCACCACCCTCTTTAGAGAAAAGAAGACTGGCCAGGTGTGTCTCACTCTTTGCTACACGAGTGAGACTCATCCAGAGTGTTACGAGTTAGACAACACCGCCAGAGAAACTCTTACCTGCAGAGGAAGATTTGTATATGTGTGATCCTTCACTCAGGTCTCTAGAAACAGTAGATACATGCAGCTCTTGGTATGTTAAAATCAGAAATTATTATTATTTACTTTTAGCACATGCATCATAAGTAACAGAATTATGATAATTATTAGGATGACCTCATCAGTCATTATATAGAACACAATGACAATTAGAAAAATCCAAAGCACTTTACATCATCCCTCACTAGTACTTGTAATTAATCACTCTAATTCCTACCTAACTCTTAAATACATATGTTATCGAGCTCATGGTTATTATATTGGCTCCACAATTAGTAATATTTATAGCTATTTTGTATCAACCAATATAACTGCCACCGCATACCTCAAAAAGATATCAGGCCTGCAGTTGGATAATGGCACTCTGGTACTTCTCCTCAACTTCCTCCCAACTTCCCAGGTCTTTTTATATCCTTCTCAATGATTCAATATGGAGAGGGGAGAGGGAGTGGCTGTATCGCCTCTTGTTTCTGCACTGTATTGTATGAACAATGTTCCTGGCAGAGACGCTATAACTAATTTTCTGGGAGCTACTGAACACAACCTCCCCGGACGTCACCTTCCTGACAGAGACCTGGTTGAACAACTCCTCCGCACCCGACATCGCCATAGCCATCCCAGACAGCTACAAGATCACCGGCAAAGACCGCACCAATGGAGTCGGAGGAGGAATCGCCATCGTCCACAAGAACAGCATCAGGGTCTCGACTAGCACCGACGACACGCTCAGCACCGCCGAACACATGCATTTCCAGATCCACACAGACCCCAACTCCACCCTCAGAGGCACCCTCCTCTACCGACCCCCGGGCCCCACCCCAGTTCAGCGACTCCATCACCAACTTCATCAGCACGCACGCCCTGACCGCCACCGGCTACATCCTCCTCAGAGACCTGAACTTTCACCTTGAGAACAACAACGACAACAACTCCACGACCCTAATCGTTAACCTCGCCAACCTCTGACTGAGACAACTCGTCACAACACCCACCCACTCTGCCGGCCACTCGCTCGACCCCGTCTTCTCCTCAAGCCAGCATGTCTCCGTCAGTCACACCACCGAACTCCTCTGGACCGACCATCGTTGCATCCACTTCACCTTCCAGAAACCCACCACACACCACTGCACCCAACAGATCCCCCACCGCCGCTGGAGCAAAATCACCAAAGACCAACTAAATGCAAACCTCGCTCTCAGCCCACACACCGAACCCTCCAACACCGACGTCACTGCCAACAACCTCCGACGCTGGATCGAGGACTGCACCAACACCCTTGCCCCACTGAAGACCCCCCCCCCCACAGAGACACCAGCAAGAGGGCCAGCTGGTTCACCGCAGAACTCTTAGATTCCAAGCAAGCCTGCCGGAAACTAGAGAAGAAATGGCACAGTGAACAAACTCCGGACAGCCACGCAGCACACAAGGATGCCGTCCGCAACCACCACCACCTCATCAGGGCTACCAAGAAGACCTCCTTCAAAGACCGCCTCGATAACAATGCACACGACAGCAAGGAGCTCTTCAACATCGTGAAGGAACTCTCTAGCCCCAGCTCCAACACCAACGACATCCCTCCGTCGCAAGCCCTGTGCGACACCCTCGCCACCTTCTTACACCGCAAGTTGCAGACATCCACGACAGCTTCAACACCCAGACAGCCTTAACAGACAGCAACACAACAGACCCTCCGCACACCATCGACCACGTCCCCTTACTAGCCTGGACCAGCATGAGCGTCGATGACACCATCAAGACTATGAGCACAATCCACTCTGGCTCTCCGTCAGACCCATTCCCGCACCACGTCTTCAACAAAGCAAGCAGCTTCATTGCACCCCACCTACGCAACACCGTCAATCTCTCCCTTGAGACCGCGACCTTCCCAGAGAGTTGGAAACACACCGAGATCAATACCCTGGATCAAAAAACCCAAGGCAGACCCAAGAGACCTCAAGAACATCCGACCCATCTCTCTGCTCCACTTCCCGGCCAAGGTCATCTAGAAAATCGTTAACAGACAGCTAACCCAATACCTCGAAGAGAACAGAATCCTGGACCATACCCAGTCAGGGTTCCACAGCAACCACAGCACCGAGACCACCCTCATCGCCACCTCTAACGACATCAGGACCCTGCTAGACAATGAGGAGACTGCAGCACTCATCTACCTAGACCTTTCCGCTGCCTTCAACACCGTCTGCCACCGCACACTACGCGCACGCCTCCATGCCACAGGGATCCGAGACAAGGCTCTGGAATGGACTACGTCCTTCCTCTCCGGCGGAACCCAGAGCGTCCGCCTCCCCCTTTCCGTTCCGAAGCCTCTGAGATCATCTGCTGCGTACCCCAAGGATCCTCCCTCAGCCCGACACTGTTCAATATTTACATGGCCCTGCTTGCACACGTCGCCCTACAGCACGACCTCAACATAATCTCCTACGCCGACGACACTCAACTGATCCTCTCCCTCACCAAGGACCCCATCACAGCCAAAGCCAACCTCCATGAAGGAATGAAGGCCGTCGCCAACTGGATGAAGATCAGCCGTCTGAAGCTGAACTCGGACAAGAAGAAGGTCCTCATCCTCGGCTCCAACCGGTCAGCCTGGGATGACTCCTGGTGGCCAACAGCACTGGGGGCCGCCCCGACCCCCACCGACCACGCACGCAACCTGGGAATCATCCTTGACTCAACGCTCTCAATGACCAAGCAAGTCAACGCCCTCTCCTCCTCCTGCTTCAACACCCTCCGCATGCTTCGCAAGATCTACAGATGGATCCCGAAAGATACAAGAAAGGCAGGCACCCAGGCCCTTGTCAGCAGCAGACTCAACTACGGAAACGCCCTCTAAGCGGGAGCCCCGACCAAGCTCATCAATCGACTAAAATGCATCCAAAACGCCTTGGCACGACTGATCCTCGCTGGACCACGACCGAGCCACATCACCCCGCACCTGAGAAACCTGCACTGGCTCCCCATCAACAAGAGGATATCCTTCAAGCTCCTCATCCACGCACACAAGGCACGCCATAAGAATGGCCCAGCCTACTTCAACAGACGGCTCTCCTTCTACACCCCAACCGCCAACTACGCTCCACCAACCTCTCACTGGTCACCGTCCCGCGCATCCAAAGAGCAACCACCGGCAGGAGATCCTTCTCCCACCTCCCCGCGAATACATGGAACACCCTCCCACTGAGCCTACGACAGACTCAAGATCTGCTGACCTTCAGGAGGACACTAAAGACCTGGCTGTTCGATCAGTAGCAGCCCCCACCTCCCCCCCAGCGCGTTGAGACCCTCATGGGTATGTAGTGCGTTTAACAAATTACTGATTGATTATTTGAATTTTGCTCCCTGTAATATGTACGTATAATCAGGAAAGCCCTGCAGCAAACTTCAGAGTGTTGTGGCCCATGGTCAAGTCCTGCTTTTGTTTTGAAAATTTGTGAAAGTTGCTAATTGACAAATTAATTAAAATTATTGCAATGTAAACAAATACAAATATTATTCTGTTGAAATATAAGTATAAATAGTTTAATATTAGGACATGTCCTCATTACATTTCTACAACATACATTCACATCAAAATTATGCTCACATAGTCAAAAAATGTTACTAATCTAACACACATTTGCCCTACTAAGACAATTCTTTTCTACTACCTAACAAGAAAAAACTCCAACCTTTCTAAAAAGCACATTTTAACCAGTTGACACGCTTCCGAGAAAATATCGATATACATATGTGTCTGTGCCCAGACAGTGAAAATATATGTATATGCTGCATATATGGTTTCCGCTGACGACATGGCACACTTCTGATGAAGGGGTGGGCCCCCAGCAGAACCCAACCTTTAACATCTTAATCCCCTACAAAATGAACAATCATTTTCATATTGCACAAGGGAGTATTTTGCCCTCTCCTTTTCGATACAGCACAGAAAATGTTGGTGTGATTAACCTTGCCCAAGGGTGAGAGGGAGCATTTGGTTACCACCAATGCTCTGCCCAAGGATGGGGTGGATTCAGTTGACCCTTGCCATGCGCATGTTGCAGAGGGGTTTTGTTTTGAAATCCTGTGTCCCCCACTTGGCAAAGTTATCAAGTCTCACTTTATGTTTGTCGCTCTTAAAGTTTTCAAGGATTGAGAGAGATTACAAAAAGTTTGCAGTTGAAAGCAAACATATTGAAGAAACTTGCATTGTCTTTAAAAACAGGATATTTGTAATGATACTTCAGTCTTGTGCTGAAACTCAATCTTACCCTGACACCTATCGTGCCCAAGAGTTAGGCATAGGGGAACGTTTGCCCTCCTTCTGCTTTTCTATGGGCTGCAGGAGGCTAATTTATAAAAAAAAAAACTCTCTCAATGGTTAAGAATGTAGCAAGTGATTAAAACAAAAAAAGAGTTGTGTTGATATATATTTTTACAGTCCAATACTCCCACAGAGTGCATTTGCAGTCTTTATCCACGCTAAAGGGTGGCAGTAGTAAATGTACTTGTCTAAGGGTGGTGGTGGTGTATGGCGCCTTACCTTGCTTTCCTAAAGGTGCAGAGAGTGTAATATGTGTTCCTCACTGCCTTGCCTAAAGACATAAGGCTGCTGAGTATCCTTCCACTGCCCTGTCTAAAGGTGAGAAAGGGGTTTCACTGTCTGTGCACCTAGCAGCAGAACAGTGTTGTTCTTCGAATTGTGAAGATAGCATCGGGCCTGCTGTGATCTAATTCAGTCCTCTATTGTCCGCGGATTGGTGTGGGCCTGGATTGGAAGTAGGTTCACCTGAGCCCTGTTTGCATTGTTTATTTATTTTATTTATTTATTTATGTAATTTTTAGAGCGCATGAATCACCCCAACCGGGGTATCTCCGCGCTATGACGGCTGTAGACAACTGAGCCCAGTAATTTAGAACAGCGAGGTTTTTAATTGCCTTCTGAAAGATAAGTAGCAGGGGGAGAGACGAATGTGTATGGGAAGTTGATTCCAGAGAGAAGGTGCAACATAAGAGAATGATGCTCCCCCCAGTCGGGTTTGTTTTATGCGAGGTACACAGAGAAGCTCTTTGGCCCCAGAGCGTAGGGTCCTCGAGGGGTTGTACCGGGACAATTTATCTGCGATGTAGTTGGGTCCTAGTTTATTCAAGGCTTTAGATACCATACAGCAGATCTTAAACTTGACCCGCTTCCGAATCGGTAACCAGTGAAGTTTGCGGAGTAGAGGGAGTGAGGGGGTTCTAGTGGCAGCATTGGTCACCAGTCGAGCCGCCGTGTTCTGGACCACTTGCAATCTGTTAAGGGAGGATTCTTTAGCAGAGATTAGCAGAGCATTACAGTAGTCCAGACGACTAGTGACCAATGCTTGAGTCAGAGTTTTCCTAGTGGATATCAGGAGTAGGGGGAAAACTCTGCGAAGTAGACTAAGCACGTGGAAGCAGGTCCTGGCGGTTGTGGTGGCATGTTCCTCGAGGTTAAGTTTCTGGTCAATTTTTACCCCTGGGTTCTTTGCCACCGTTTTAGGGGAGGGAGTTGGGCCCAAGTCTCCTGGCCACCAGTTTGAAGACCAATGTGTTACTGCATCTCTAAAAAGCATTATTTCCGTTTTCTCAGCATTCAGCTGGAGAAAATTGTCGCTCATCCATTCGGTGATGGATCTCATTCCCTCTGAGAAGGTGTTCTGAACTTTGGTGCAGTTTTTGTCAAATGAGAGTAGCAGTTGTGTGTCATCGGAGTAGGAAATTGGGATAAACCCTAAGTTTCTTATTAAATTAGCGAGTGGAGTGACATATATATTGAACAGGGTAGGGCTCAGGCAAGAGCCCTGAGGAACCCCCTTGGTGACCATGGTAGTTTGTGATCTGAAGGGGCCTAGGTTGACTGTTTGTGTTCTTTCAGCTAGGAAGTTGGTCGACCACTCTAAAGCTATCCCCCCACGCCTATGTCTCTGAGTCTGCCTAGCAAAATCTGGTGGGAGATGGTGTCGAAAGCAGCAGACCGGTCAAGCAGTATGAGGAGTACTGCCTTACCCCTGTCTGCTAACATTCTGATGTTATCTGTGACTGTCACTTGTGCTGATTCCGTACTGTGTCTGGGTCAGAATCCTGACTGTGATGGGTCGAGACTGTTGGAGGATTCAAGGAAATTGGTCATGTGTTTGTTTATGTGTTTCTCTAGTAATTTACTATCTAGTGGCAGTAGAGAGATGGGTCGATAGTTAGTGACGTCTTTAGGGGGGAGTTGGCATTTTTCATGATGGGCAGTATATGAGCTGCCTTCCTTCCATTCCTTCGGGAGTTTGCCTTTCCTTAGTGAGCTGTTAAGGATGGGGCGCATCGAGTCAGCCAGCTGGTCCGCTAGTAGGGCGGAGGTTTTGGCTGGGATCAGGTCTGCAGGAGAGCCGGATTTGGTTGTTTTTAACAGGGTTTTTGTTTCTTCAGTGGAAAGCGGGCAGAAATTCCTCTAGTTTGTGCAGGCAGGGCAAGGTGAAGGGTGGTGTGTGGTTATACGAATTGAACGTAGAGAGGACACAGGGGCATTATGGGCT